>NC_091666.1:608560-911590 GCF_042453785.1 Malus domestica
AAAAAATAGAAAAATTGGACTAAATCTAACAATGGCTCAAATTTTTTGATGTGAATCAAAGTACCCCATAGCTTATTTATCTGTACACAATAATTTTTAATGACTAGAGTCTAATTTTGTATTAGATTATTTTACAGATTTTTTGTTTCATTATTTATGATACAAACTGTTGGTGTGTAACGCTGTAAGCCCAAAACGATGTCCATTTGCATGTCAAAGTTTTGTACTTGGGGAATGTTATAAATCAGCCCATACCATAAAAATGAAATGAAAAAAATTATTTCAAAGTGATATAAATGAGGATAATACTTGTAATTTTTTCCTTTGTGGGGTGAGCTCATTCTTCTTATGAATATCGTATCTTGACCGTATAAATTTTATAATCAGAACCATTCAATTTCTTAATTTTCATTTGAAGATCATCTCTACAAAAAATCATTTCAAGTGGAGATCATTTAGTCATTCACATGTATAAAACAAATCACGGTGTAGGTATCAAGTAGCATATTCATAATAAACTATTCATTTGTTTGATATGTTTTGGATGACTAAACGATTCCCAATTCGAACGATTTTTGTACGAATGACCTCTAAATGCAGATTAATAAATTGAATGGTTCCAATCATTGAATTTATTCGATGAAGATACGTTATTCGAAAATCGAAATATATGTGCATCCCCGAGAAAGAAAAGTTAAGGGCTCAAATTAAAATGATTGCAATGTTGTAAGAGAGAATTCAAAACTAAATCCTTGTAGGTAGTTGGAAATTAATTCTGTGCGAGTGTGATGGTAAAATCCCAATGTCTATTAACTTCGAAGATTTCTATCACAAAATGATCGCGCATAGCGCTAGTAGGCACAAGTGTATTAAAACATGAATAGTCTTAATTACTTAATCAAGTTGACTATAACAAAATTCATAATTTACATGAGTAATGTTATTCATACCATGTTTTTATAACACATTTCTATACCACCTTAGGTGACATCTAATGTGAACAGCCACATTATTTGAAAAATTTACAAAACCCAAGAAAATGAAGGTTAATTAACTAATTTTTCTTAATTATTAGTTTATTAAATAATGAACTAAATGTGGCTATGGCATTTGATGTGGAAAGCCACATCATTTGAATCAATCAGATTTTTAAATTTAGTTCATTATTTAATAAACTAATAATTAAGAAAAACTAGTTAAGTAAATGATGATTGTGGTATACGAGGAGTCTTTCTCCTTCCTTTTCTTGGGTTTTGCAAATTTTTCAAATGATGTGGACAAATGATGTGGCTGTCCACACCAGATGCCACATAAGGTGGTATAGAAATATGATATAAAAACATGGTATGAATAATATTACTCATTTAGATATGTAAATGTAATATTGAGTTTGAGATGGTAACACCATATATATGAAAGTGTAAAAGGGATGACATGGAAGCATGCATGCATGCCTCCGTTTTCTTGTAACTATGTAAGGTTGAATCCCTTATTATTACTTTGTTTGATGATCAGATATACAGCACTGGTTGAGCTAAATGTCCTCCAAGCGGCAAAGGACATGGAGAAAGTGTTGGATGTCTCAATGAGTCAAATTGTAGAAGATGAATCATTGCCATTGCCACAAGATCCACCATCCTATCCCCTTTTCTCCAAGCAATTTTTACGTCTCCACGGCCGCGATCTCTTCGGTTGTTCTGCTTCATGGTTTCTTGTCGATGTTGTCTTCTACAGCAGCAACCTTTTCCAATCTCAAGTATATGGAAAATTCCTCCCGAAAAAATACAAAGCCAACGCCTATCAAGATGCTCTATTTGTTGCACTGCTGCAAGCCATAGTTGCAATGTGCTCAACAATTCCAGGCTACTGGTTCACTGTCTACTTCATCGATCGAATTGGAAGACGCAAAATCCAAATGATGGGTTTTCTTGTCATGGCATTGGTTTATTTCGCGCTAGGGATACCCTACAAGTTTTATTGGGTAGAGCATGTCAATGCAGGCTTCATGGTCCTCTACGGCCTCACTTTCTTCTTCGCAAATTTTGGACCAAACACCACTACTTTTATAGTGCCTGCTGAACTTTTTCCGGCTAGATTCAGATCGACTTGTCATGGGATATCAGGGGCTGCTGGGAAGGTAGGGGCCATTGTTGGAGTTATAGGGTTTGCGTTTGTCTCACATGGTAAAACAGAGGAGCATCCGAAAGCGGTAGAGATGACGGTCTCATTGGTAATTTTGGGCGGAGTTTGCATTTTGGGAATGGTGGTAACGTATTTTTTTACACCCGAAACCAATGGCAAATCACTAGAAGAGAACGAGGAATATGATGAAGAGTAACTGCTGCCGCTTAAGAATTATAATGCTACTCGGCCCATTTATTTGTAGAATCATTTGTAACATCTTTAATAGAGTATGATCCACTACACATGCATGTTCTATCTTTACTAGAAAGATAATACAAATGATGATACACGTGGATGGTAAAAATAATATTTTTGGATAATTTTTCCTTCAACGTGTGTTTTAATTATGTTTAGAATTATGCATATGTCTATGTCCCGTACATTAATTATAGGCTCAAATTTGAGTGAGATAAAACATAAGTAGTGGATTATATATATAGCAAGACTTGTGCACACGTTGTGTTACTTATTAGTTATCATTAACTTAAGTATGAGTGGCAAATAGATGCGTGATATTGCAGGTAGCCTTTTACCACAATGGTGGAAATGTGTTGTGTCATTGTATGATGACGTGGATTTAAACTTTGTCGATAACTAATCTAACATCTAACTTACTAATATTATCGCTCAATTCAAAAAAAAAAAAAAACAAAACAAAACAAGATGCGTGATATGGTAATACGCCAATTGTTAGAGTGCACTAACAAACTCAAAATAACAGTCAAAACCAAAAGTATAACAATTTTACAAAGTTGCTGTGGTGTAGTGGTTATCATGTTAGTCTTACAAACTAAAAAAAATTATTAAATTTTTATTAACAATATAACAAAATACATCTAATTGCGCTTCAACAATTTATATACATAATTTGAATCTGTCCACTCTTTTATCTAATTTTATATACATGATTTGAATCTGTTCACCACGACTACTATCTAATTTTATATACAGGATTTGAATTTGTCCACCACAACTATTTTATCTAATTCAAGTTCCTAATACCAGGAACTGGAATTTGGCGAACTTTCATGTGTTTCCTCTAAAAAAAAATATAATAGTGTTATAAAAAAGATGGGGTGTTTCGTTGTGTATGTTTGGAAGAAGCCTGCGTATATAAAAACATCAAGAACCCTTCCGATCAGACTAAACAAGTGTCGCTGGCAGTTGTGCCCTTTCTGTTAAAAGGATGAATCCCTTTAACCAAAGTCAATTTAAAAATTGAATTTAAATATGAAAGGTTGCTCTGATAAAAAAACCAAAGGATAAAATATCAATCAAGGCCCATCTTTTTTACTATTAATATTTAACTACGCCTAAACCTTAAACTTCTTCATGCGTGTAAACCAATTTACTAAGTCATATTCTCATAAGCTTATAAATTCTTGTTGAAAAAACTTCACTTCATCGACGCCGAACAAAACAAGTTGGTTTATTTTTCATTTAAACTTTCAACACTAATTTGACCTTGGAATCCCAAACAATTCGATTAGCTAGGTCATTACATTATAACAATTGCATGCAGCAAAGATTGGCTAAAGAATGACGTCATGCATATAGGCTTATGTAAGCTAGCTATGTGGGGGCGTTTATCTTTTAATTGTGGAGCACAAACCAATTATGTACGTTTATACTATACTGTCGTAATCACCCAAACCCAAACGAAACAGGCTTCATGCTTCACTTGCAGCGCCGACGCCATTGAATATTGTCCCCACCTCCCACCCTTCACAACCCCCAAATTAATTAGGTTAACCAAAGGAAAAGAGGCAAAGGACCACATTCTGATGAACTACCCCACACACATCGGAGAGAAGTCCTTTCCTCGACTCAGCTTTCGCAATGGTCTGGTAGGTCCTCATGTTTACCTAAACACACCACTATTGTTCTCAAAAAATAAAAAAATACCACTATTTAAACATATTCGGAGTAAAACTTACACACATTTGTCATTTTGTGGTGCTGGCAGAATAGGTTTCTCAAAAATTTATATCCTATAAGTTACTAAACAGTAGACATACAAGACTTCCGACCAAGAGGAAAAGGACCAATAAACAATTTACATTGTAGGCTCAAAGCATGATTTTTTTTTCTCAACTGTTTTTTAATAACTAAAAGATTTATGGAGGACAATACTCGGTGCGCTTCAACTATTTTATACTATTATCAAACTCAAATTTTACTTATTTAGATACCGTCACTGCTCCCTTATTTCTATCGTCATTATTAATAAAAGTTCATTATGTGAAAGCTTTTTTGTGTGAAGTCTTTTTTTATTAAAACCTTCAACAAATATTCACATTAAAATTTTAAAATGAGTGTACAGATATAAAATATAGGCTCGAATAAAGTTTTCCAAAAGTAATGATATATCATATATGTAATCCAAGTTACACTCTAGTTGGTTGTTGATCGATAATTTAACAAAGACGAATGTACGAAAGTATATAATTAACTAGATTATGCAGCGTCTTAGCTCTGCGTTTATCCTCACAAAGGAGATCATGGTACGAAAGGATATGGAGAGCAATAGAAATAAAAATACACAAACAAAAAACGTTGATAGTTGATCCAAATACTTGTTCAACCCATGATTCATGTATTTATTTTCATTATCAGTTCAAAGTGCTTTCATAGAAGTCGTGAATCGAGTAGTAATCTTTTTGCGGAATCTGAAAAAAATGAAAAAAAATATCAAAAACCTAACCCTGTTTTTTTATTAAATAGAGCTATGTTAATCAAGTGCAATCATCCACAAACGAGCCGGGTGAAAGAAATTAATGTGGGTATAGATAACCACGATGATTCCTTTATTTAACTTGATAAAAGGATATGATAATAGCAAACTTTCGTGCAAATCTTATAAAATATTTTACAAAAAATACGAGATGACGGAGAGACTATAGAAAGTCATACTTTGGGAGAGTATCGTTAGCATTTCGCTTATGCAAATAACATAAAATTAGAGAAATTTTCTCTCAAAGTGGAACTCTCATAATTTATCGTTAATTATGTGCTAACATTATAAAATATTGTGTAAAAATATAAAATAACACAAAGTTTATAGAAAATCCCTATTTCGAAAGAGTCTACTTATTATTTCACCTAATTAAAATTATGGGTAAAAAACTGTTTAATACCCTCATGTTTCGTGGTTTTCAACATTTAGTACATCAAGTTTTTTTCGTCTCAGATTCATACCTAAAGTGTAAATTTTGGGACAGTCTCATACATTCATTAGTCAAACTGTTAAATCTGCCGTTAATTATGACGTGGTGCCCATGTGGACAATGACTGGACGCCACGTGTCATCTACGTTTTTTTTTCTTTTCTTCTTTCTTCTTCTTCCTCCAACTACAACTTCTTTTTTTTCTTCCTCCTTCTTCCTTCCCCTTCTTCTCCTTCTTCCTTTTTCTTCCTTCTCCTTCTCCTTCTTCTTCTTCTTTCTCCTAATTTGGGGAAGTTTTTTTTTCTTTTTTCTTCCTTCTTCCTTCTTCTTCCTCTGACTACAACTTTTTTTTTCTTCCTCCTTCTTCTCCTTCTTCCTTCTTCTTCCTCCGAATCTGGGGAAGATAAAGGTTTTTTTTTTTTTTTTTTTTTGAGGAAGATGAAGAAGAAGGAAGAAGGAAGAAGGAGAAGAAGGGGAAGGAGAAGAAGGGGAAGGAAGAAGGAGGAATGAAGGAGGAAGGAGGAAGAAGAAGAAAGAAGAAAAAAAAAGTTGCAGTCGGAGGAAGAAGGAAGAAGAAGAAAGAAGGAAAAAAAAAAGTTGTTGTCGGTGGAAGAAGAAAAAGAAAAAAAAAACCTTCATCTTCCCCAGATTCGGAGGAAGAAGAAGGAAGAAGGAGAAGAAGGGGAAGAAGGGGAAGGAAGGAGGAAGGAAGGAGGAGGAAGAAAAAAATAAAAAAAGTTGCAGTCGGAGGTAAGAGGAAGAAGGAGGAAGATGAAGAAAGAAGAAAAAAGAAAAAAGAAAAAAAAAAACTGAATCTGCAACCCAAATTCGGAGGAAGAAGAAGAGGAAGGAGAAGGAAGAAGTAGGAAGAAGAAAAATAAAAAATAAAAACTTCCCCAGATTCGGAAGAAGAAGAAGAAGAAGAAGAAGGAGAAGGAGAAGAAAGAAGAAGGAAGAAAGAGGAAGGAAGAAGGAGAAGGAGGAAGAAAAAAAAGAGGGTAAATTACATAGTAACCCCTCAGGTTTGAGGTCTATTACAATCTCATACAACATCTTTAAAACATTTCACTTTCATACCTTACCTACTATTTTATTTCAATATAGTACCTCCGTTATATTTTCCATCCATTAATCCGTTAAGGCTGACGTGACTGCCACATTTGTACCACGTAGCTGCCACCTGTGTGTCATGTGGCAAAAATAATAATTTTTAAATTTTTTTTTAAAAACCTGAATCTTCTTAAAAAAAAAAAAAAAAAAAAACTGAAAAACCCAGAACCCACCCATCTTCCCCGCAACCCCTCACGAGCCTCCCAACCATCTCTCTCCCCTTCTTCCCCAAAATCCCCACCTGTGCCCACATTCCCACCCATCTCTTTCTAAAACTCAAACACCCCATCAATCAAAAACCCAACTTTTGTTTTCTTTTTGTCCAAACAGACCCTCCAAATCCAAATGAATATGGCCCCATAGGAGCTCCAATTTCTCACCATCTCTGACATCCACAGAGAATCCACCTTCATCCCCAAACAGTCTCCCAAAACCTTCTACCTCATAACCCTAACCCTTATATTCCCTATCTCATTCGCCATCCTCGCCTACTCCCTCTTCACCCACCTTCTCTTTCGCCATCCTCATGTTCTGCTACAATCTCGTCTTCGTCGGCTTCCTCGTCCTCCTCATCCTCGCCATTGATACCCAGAATTCCTTTTTGCTCCTTCTTGTACCCAAAACTCAGATTTTTTGGTTGATTACAAATAATCTGGCTTTTTGGGGTGGGAGAAGGTGGGGGTGGGGTGCGATGGGTGATGGTGCAGCCACCGATTCCACCGCCGAGGGCATTGAGGTTCATCTCCGCCGCTCATTTCTGATTAGATTTTTTATTTGTTTTGTTTGGAGATTTTGATACTATGAAATGGGATCTGGGCAGGTCACGTACAAAATGGGATTTGGGGATTTTGGAATTAGGGATTTGGGGATTTTGGAATTAGGGTTTGTTTTGGTTTGGGAAGGGATTGGAAGAAAGAGGGATTTTGGGGTTTGGGTAGAAAAGAAAGGAGAGGAAGTGGAGGAAAGTTGAGAGCTGGTGGTTATGGAGATTGGAGGAGATGGAGGGTCGGGTGGAAGAAGGGGGGTTGTGTTTTTTTTATTTTTTTTATTAATTATTTAGCCACGTGGCACAAATGTGGCAGCCATGTGGCATAAATGTGGCAGCCACATCAGCACTTAACGGTTTAGTTAACAGATTTTCTAACGGATGTATGAAATTGAAATAAAATGATAAGTAAATGTATGAAAGTGAAATGTTTTAAAGATGTTGTATAGGGTTGTAATAGACCTCAAACATGAGGGGCTACTATGTAATTTACCCAAAAAAAAAAGTTGCAGTCGGAGGAAGAAGAAGAAGGAAGAAGAAGAAAGAAGAAAAGAAAAGAAAAGAAAAGAAAAAAAACATGGATGACACGTGGCACTTAGTCATTGTCCACATAGACGCCACGTCACAATTAACGGCATATTTAACAGTTTAACTAACGGATGTATGAGACTGTCCCAAAATTTATATTTTAGGTATGAATCTGAGATAAAAAAACTTGATATACTAAATGTTGAAAACCATAAAACATGAAGATAGTAAACAATCTTTTAGCCTAAAATTATATATCAATCATTGTTTAATTAAAGAAAGAGAACAATCATTACTTAATATAGTTAATCTTATATTATCTGTTTCTGTTAAAAATTAACATGTATGGCACAAATGATGATATATGTATGTCGTCACTGTTGAATGTTAATATAGGCTAGGGCATGGACCGTAGACTAGCTAGTGTACCTACTGCCTAGATAGCTGTTAAAGAAAGATATACTCACACACGCACGCATGAATCTCTGCAAACAGCTTTTGCATTTACTCCTACGAGTCCTCCTCTCTCATCACATTCACTCATCATCTACACTCATCGCAACAATCTCTATTGCTTTTTACATTTTGGAGTCGTTTTCCTTGATGATCCATTCGCTATATATTTACGTTATTTTTCGGTTTTAGTGCACCTCCCCCTCCTATCCAAATCCCAGACTCTTCTGCTTTATATAGGCATTGCAACGATCACTTTACCTTCATCACAGTAAAGAGTTGAGAACATCCAGAGCAGTCTGTTGCTTTAGTTAAACAGTATTATATTTGGTTTGGAAAATATATTTAGCTTATATAATGTTGGGAATCGGAATGGAAGAAATTATGAGTGAGCTGATGAGTGGGGAGGATGAAAACGGACAAGGTTTTCAACCAGGGTTCCGGTTCCATCCGACGGACGAGGAGCTCATAACCTTTTATCTGGCTTCCAAGGTCTACAACGGCTCTTTCTGCGGCGTCCGCATTGCTGAGGTCGACCTTAACCGATGCGAGCCATGGGAGCTCCCAGGTATATATCCTCAGCTAGCGCTATTCTTAAATATTTCTCTTCTGATGTCAAGTGTATAATATGATATATCTATTTTATTGGTGGGAAAATGGAAATGCATGTTTGTTTTCTTTTTAGCAATTTCCGCATGAGCTAATTAAGTTAGTTCATTCGTATACAAAGTCCACGAAGAAATTCATCTAAATTATGCTGCGATTCGATTTAGAGGATGGAGTACGCTACTTTAATCAAATTGACTAATTCTTCCTATGCATTATCTTCGGGTTAATTATTTTCCATTAGTTTGTCTTAAATTAATTAGTTGGTAAATTATGTTATTACTCAAAACTGTAGATGGGATTTGTGGTAATTAATCAATTAGATATCTATTAATCAATACTACGATTTAATAGTATTTCCTTTCATTTAAAATTAAAAGTTCAAAAGATCTTACGTTCGAATAATTTGTTATCAAATTAGGTTGATTAAGTGACGTGGATGAACTTTTTTTTTTATTAATGTAAAAATATTAATGGACAAAAAAAAATTTAATTAGATATCTAGCAAATCCAGGTAATAAATGTTCTGTTAGGATTGAAGCAAGACAAACAATCATTTTATCTCATATATAAATCTCTGACCAACAGTTAATGCATTCCTTGTTCTCGTTGAATGTAAATATATGTATATGTATAAATATTTGGAAGTTGAGTATGCAAAATATTTATGGCTCTGGCCAGAAAATCTATCTCCTCCTGCAATTGCACACCCAGTAATGCAGAGCAGATCATCTACCTCATTATTTAATGCTGGATCTGACAAATTTCAATCACTTCATAAATGTGTCGTCTCTTTCAGCTCGGCTTAGTTACCTAGGCTCTGTTAGCCGGCTATCTATTTATGCAAAATATCGTATGAAACGAGTTTACTGTTCCGGTGATGTTTTAAAGATGCACACTGTTCATACAGCAAACATTATTAGAGTGGGGCGATGAATTTATTTCATCCGAGTCTTTCTTTGTTTCATGTGATTTAACTGTTGATGATGGTGGTGCATGCAGACGTGGCAAAGATGGGAGAGAGAGAGTGGTACTTCTTCAGCCTGAGGGACAGGAAGTACCCAACGGGGATGAGAACCAACAGAGCCACGGGAGCCGGCTACTGGAAGGCCACCGGCAAAGACCGACAGGTCTTCAGTGCGTCGACCGGAGCCCTACTTGGCATGAAGAAGACCCTTGTCTTCTACAAGGGCAGAGCTCCGAGGGGCCACAAGACCAAGTGGGTCATGCATGAGTACCGTCTCGACGGCCACTTCTCCTCCTATCGCCACGACTGCCAGGTATGGACCCACAACCCCTACCTCCACCCGTGCACATGCACACCTATGGCCTAAGTTTCCCCGTGTTTGTACGTGGGAATCCAATTTACCTGTCTAATCTACACTCTAGGGCGTTGGGAGGGGTTGGGATTTTAGCTTTGTGTTTTATTGATCTGGGCAAAGATTGTCTGCCCTCCATTTCTGATGATCTTTTCATGCTCTTTTGTTTGTATGATTACAGTTAACATTTTATATTATTATTTATTTTTATCTTATTATATTTATAAAAAAATAATATAAAATATTAACATGTTTTAATCGTGATCATACAAAACAAAAAAACACGAGAAAAACATCGAAAGTGGAGGGCAGACAATCCTTGTCTAAATGAATTACTTGCTGCAACTGCATATTTTACCCTCTCATCTGTCGCTTTTCGGGGTTGACTTTTGTTTTCTCGGTCTTTGCACTAAACCATTGTCACTTTTTATTATTTGTAGACTTTACCTTTTCATCACCAGTTGAATGCGATTTGATTGATTTAACAATTAACCTGCTATATGATCGCGTTTTATCACAATGTTAAAAAATATTACATTGATTCTCATTAACTTCCATTTTTTTTAATAATTAATTTTTAACCTACTAACGTTATCGTTTAACTTTAACTTAAAAAAACAATTATACATCTATCTTGGTGCCAAAAAGTTGAACGCTGCCATATTTCTTACCCTTAATAAATTATTGGGTTCTTTTGAGAAATGACCTTTGAAATTCATATTTTTCAAACAAAAACCCAATTAATATTAAACATTCAAATAAAACTTAAATTTCAAATAGATTACCATGTAAATAAATATATAACCAATTATTACAACATATTTACAACTTATGCCACAAAACCCTAATTATGTTAATAAGTATTATTACTCACCCTAATTATGATTAGCAATTAACCCCATATGGAAATTTTACCTTTTTTGTTTCATAAATATTAATAACATATATATATATATATATTAATTTACCCATATTCATAAACAATTATAGGCATATTTTTCGTATAAAAAAAATGATTCTTTGTATAATCAGTTATTTTGCATCAAATAATATTGTTTGATAAAAAAAAAACAAGAATCAATTAATATTCTTTTATTTTGTAGGTAAATTATTTTACACAGATTATTACATACATTACCCTAATATATGCGTGTCAAAAAATAATTTATCTATATTTATATGTAAAGTACAAGTAAATTAATTTTCTATAAGAATTAAATAATAGGTAAATTATATTGTAGGTACATTATGTTTTTTTTTTTTAAAAAGAAGAATTGAAATTTATAAACAAAAAGTAGTAGATATATTATCTTTTCAATCAAATTACATTCCTTTATTTTGTAGATAATTTTTTTTAAAGCATTATTACATAGGAGTGTGCTATCCACACCCCCCTTTCTACTCCTCACACAACCCTTATTAATTTTTGTCCTTTGATCTTATTCAATTCATCCTATCCGACGGCCGAAAATTAAAAGGATGTGTGAGAAGTAAAAAAGGTGTGCGGATATCACACCTCATTACATATACCGGGCACATTTTACTACTAATATATATATGTGCAAATATATATTAGTTTTAGTAGGAATTATATATTGTAGGTACATTACATTTGTACAAAAAAAAAAAAAGGTAAATTAAAATTCATAAAAAAAAGTAGTAGATATATTATTTTTTTAATCAACTTACATACCTTTATTTTGTAGGTAAATAATTTTACATGCATTATTACATATATTGGGCACATTTGAGTAATATATATGTGCAATTATACTTTATTATATCAAATGTAGATAAATTAATATTGAATCAAATAACATTTTTTTTATTTTGTAGATAAATTATTTTGCATGTATTATTACATATACTGGGAATATTTTATTACTAACACATATGTCCAAATAATTTACCTATGTTTTTATGTAAATTACTCCATAGTTCTCTTTCAATTTCCATTTGGTAAGAAAATGACAAGATTAAATTAAAATTGTTATTTATTTATTTATTTAAAGGAAAGTATAACATTAATGTTTATTTTTTTTCCAGAAGCATTAACATACAATTTGTTATGATATATTAATATACAATGAATTTAAACATTAATACATTTTTTTATTAATCCCTCCCTTCAAATCTGCATAGAATTAAATGTATATATTAAAATTGTAATTAGGGGTATTTTAGGCATCTGAAAAATGCAAAATGTGTAAAGTCAAATAGAATTAATGAATTTGCTTATGTGGAGCCTAGTCATTAGGTTTTATTCAAGTAAAAAGATTATGTCGGGTTTTATGTAAAGAAACTTGAGTTTCAAGGGCTAAAATCATATTTTCAGTAAATTTTCTTAGCTTAGGAGTTTTATTTTGTTAAAACTGAAAACTTGTTTCATAACTATTTTATTGAGTTTTCAAAATTCAACGTTCAATTCCACTTCTCAAAGAATGAAAACCAAAAAGCAAAATTGTAAATTGAAAACAAATTGATTCTCAAATGATCTCTTAACTAATCATCTATGAACTTGTGATATTGTAGTCCTCAAATAATAATAAATGCTTGTGTTTTTGCAGGAGGAATGGGTGATATGCAGAATAAATCACAAATCTGGGAAGAAGAAAAGCCCACTACTTGATCACGAAGCTGCTGCTTCGGCAATTTCAAATTGCAATTATCTGCCTCCATTGCTTGATCCATCTTCAGCATTATTATTGCAAGAATCATGCCATGGATTTCTGAATCCAATGCAATTGCAAGCTCCTCCTCCTCCAATTCACCAAGAAAATCATGATACCTTCTCCTCCTTCCCAGCAATAAATGCCTTCCAAACCCACCAATTACCCTCTTTCTCCAGATCCCTCCTCTTCAAATCCCTGTTCGATCAAGATTGCAACAGCAGCAGCAGTTCTAGTACTATTCCCAAACAGTGCAAGACTGAGCTCGCCAACTACTTTTCCCGTTTCCAAACACCGGATAACAGTCATAACAATAATAATAGCACTCGCAACAACTTGCATGGCTTGAACTTGGCGGTGGAATTGGAAAAGAATCGTGATCATCAGTACCAGCCAAACGCCCCCTACCATCATCAGCATGATCAATACAATGATCTCCTGCCTTTTGATTATTTGGACTACAGTACTAGTGTGCTGGGTTTCGCATCAGCAGAAGCAGCAGAGGCTACTACTAGTACTAGCACTGCGACTGCTGCTGTTCATGCTCATGACACGTCTCCCTCAGTTGCTTTCAACAGGGCCGGCTTTCAGACCATGTTAGATCTTCCTCCCATCAAACTTCCTGGAGAATCTTGCCGACCCTATGCATAATCATTAATGCTGGATCATGTATGCCAGCCAATATTACATATTTTGATATATATTATTGACATGCAGGTAACGTAATAGGACAATACTTGGTACCCACTAGTGTGACTAGTGAATGCTAAACCTTGGTTTAATTCCTGAAATGTGTATTCGTTCTCATAAAGGATTTGGGTTCAATTCTTCATATGTGCATTCGTTCTACCAAAGGAGGCAAGATATATAAGACGACTTTAACTTATATGGCAAGAATAAATAATAAAGCCTAACCTAATTCTAATTGCAAGGAACCAAATAGTGAACAAATCCCGCTAATTCACCAAAGTCAACTTATGTTAAAAACTCACGCCTACGGTGAGTACCCAATTTACTAACCCTTAGCTAAGGTTAGCCCATTATTACATGCAGGTAAAGTAAATAGGACAATACGTAGGTACCCATTTGTTGAGAGTATGAATGCCACTAGTGAGTCCTCAATCCTTTCCTTCTCCGGCGACGCGAACCCTCAATCCCTATCTTCTTCGGCGACCTCGAACCCAACCTCATTCTCTCTTTCTCCTTGACGGCAATGACGGTCGAAGATGAACCGTCATGTTAGGGAGGGAGAGCGACAAATAACGGAGAGAAAGGGAAGTTAGATGTTTTATTAGGTGTTCAAGAGCACCTCTAAAGGGCATTTAGATAGGGACGGAGCTATAAATTTCTTTTAGTGGGGGCAGCTCGAAAATCAACTAAGAAAATCATATTACATTATAGCTTATACCTAATATGATAATAGAGATGATTTCAAATGATGACGTATCACAATTCTAATGTTACAAAAATTTCAGTGTAGTAGTGGAAAGTGGCAGAGTGATAAGAAAAATATTAATACATGATTACGTGGGAGAGAGGTTTTTTGGTTTGAATGACAGAACAAAAACACTTTTGCTCATATAATAATTGATATAAAGTATATGCAGTATGAAGGTATTTTGGACATTAGATATCTATATTTTCTTCAAAGATAACGCGTGTGTATTATATAATTGTAGTCGGCAACTTAACAAACGAATCACTTGAGTGGGGGCATATGCCCCCAGTGAGCCTTCATTGGCTCCGTTCATGTCTTTAGTATTAAGACCTAATAGTATTCTTCTTCATTTGTAAGTGAGAGGTTTCATTTAGGTTTAATTCTCACTAAAAGTTAAATTGGACCACATTATTACTAGTCCATTGTGAGGCTAAACCCACCCCTTGACATCCCGCTTGTGTTTCAAGGGTTTGATTGGTTGTTTCGATAAATGAAAAAAATTATAGAATGACATTGTTATTTAGCATATATGGTGGAGTAAAAAATTGTACAAAATGTCAAATTGCCAAATTGTCATAAAATATCATTTTAATGTTTTAAATAGGACATCTCCCATCTTCTTCTATTTTATTTTTAACAAACGATATTATCTACACTAAGGGGTGTGAGAGTGGGTTAAGCCTCATAATGAGCACCATAATAATGTGGTTCAAATTCGCATTTGACAATAATCGAACATAAGATCTCTTACTTACAAGTAAAGAGTGACAAAAATAAATAAATAACTAAAATTTGACATCTCATTTGAAGATGCTCTAAAAATGTTTAGTTACAAGAATATTGTATTAAATTTTTTTTTAACAAATGATATTATATACACTAAGGGAAGGGGGTAGGCTTAGTCTCACAATAGGATAGTAATAATGTAGTTCAAATTCATCTTTGACGAGAATCAAACTTAAGACCTCTGATTTACAAATAAAAAAGAAAATTGTATTAATTTGTTTTAAAATGAAATGTATAATGATTTTAGTGGGCCATCTTAGAGGGTCAATAAATTGTATAATCGCTACCAAATAACGTCCAACGGTCGTTGTAGCCTCGTAGGGTCGATAAAATATATTCACTGTTGAATATTTGTTGCACTTTAATCAAAATGCATGGGAGCAATTAATTAAGGTTTTTGTTTCCAATAATTATTTATGCTTTGTCAACTCATCAATATAAAAAACGGTTCACCAAATCCATTACATCAATCAATCAGGACATTTGAAATTTGATCCAACGGCTAAAGTTATTATAACTTTTAAATGGGCTCCTTATTTTTAACCGTTGAATCAAATTTTAAAAGTCCAGATTGATTAATGGAGTGAATTTGATGGAAGAGATTTGGATAGGATTTATTTCCATAAAAAAGGGTATTAATGAGTTTAAAATATAAAAAATTAAATTGATGAGTTAATAAAATATATAAAAAAATATTTGTGATAAAATCTCATAATTAATTAACTTAAAAGATCAACTGGGTTTTCTCTGTGTCCGATGTGGCGCCATGAATATCGAAGTCACTGCAAGATCATTTGCGCAAAAAGCAGATACCATGTGTTGATGCATAACATCAGTGAGGACTTTGGTACAACAGAAAGTGTCAAGTTTATGACCTTCGCTAGATTGCTCTGGTCACTAGTGTGGATAAATATGCAAATGGATAGAGACATGGAAGCAAACACAAGATGTACGTGGTTCACCCAGATTGGCTACGTCCACGGAGTAGAGGAGTTCTCATTAATTGTAAAGGGTTTACACAAGTATATAGGTTCAAGCTTTCCTTTAATGAGTACTAGTGAATGATATAATACAAATGACATTCGGAAATATTGTGAGAGAATGATCTCTATTTATAGAAGGGAGTTTCTAGTTTCATTCTGACATTGACACGTGTCGTGTTGTGATTGGCTTCTGATGTTGACACGTGTCGCGCTATGATTGGCTTCTAATGTCGACACGTGTCGCGCTGTGATTGGCCTCCTGGTTGGAGGGAAATTCTTCTGGGTCCTTGACGGTATAACGTTGACTGGTGTTCAGTAGTTTCGAGATTGGTTAAGTATGGTACAAACAGTGCTCCCCTAAGTTCCCGAGTGAGGGAAGCTTCTCGGTTGGGGACTTGCAAGATCCAAGCTATTGAGTAATCATGAAACTTCTAAGTACTGAAGTGTGGTCTCATTTTCACTTGCCTTATCTGTCTTATATGTAGATGTAGCATCTTCTTTGGAAGTACTTTTCCTTCATCCAGGGGTGGTATCTTTAACCGATGAAGATGCACAAGGTAATGTATCAATTTCACTTGAAGCTTACTTGTAGTTTCGGGCTTGGTCAAGTGCGATACAAAACCCTATAGTAGGAGTCCCCCAAGTCGCCGAGCTAGGAAATTTGCCGAAAGAGGTAACAGACAAGGTAAGCAATCAAACTTCTAAGCAAGCAACCTGGATCGGAGGTTCGACTTCGGCTTTCGGTTAATTGTTCTCATTCTCATTGTGTCGTAAACAGCAACAAGGATAAGGAGAAGCAAATGGAGATGAGATGATATAAGATACTTTTACTTTTGAAGAAGTAACTTTCCACATGCTTATTCTTGAACTGGGTTGGAGGGTTTCCTGGTTTCCTCCAGAGTATAAGGCCGACTCAAGAATTTGAGGGTCAAAATAAGTCTATCAAATCAAGAGTGTGTTCGACTTGATGATATATGATACTTTTGCTGTTGATGAAGTAATAGATGAATCAGTACGTGTTCTGTTGCACTTATCTCCACATGCTTCTTTGTATCCTTCTCACTTGCCCTATCTGTTCCTCAGGCAGATGTGGTATGTTCTCTGGAAGCATAAGATGTTGAAGATGAGTACTTGAGAACAATGCCAGGTAAGTAATCAGGCAAGGGGTTCCAGGCAGTCAGTTCCTGACTGGAAGCTTGATTCCAAGTACTGACTGATTGCTCTCTTTCTCCCTGTCTTGCAGGTAAGAACAAGGCCAAAGGAAAAGACAGGGAAAAAGTATGATATGGGATACTTTTGCTTTTAACCCTGATGATATGAGATACTATTGCTCTGGTGTGGCTTGTTTGCAGAGGTATTATCGGGAGAAAAAGAAGCTGAGTATTTCGAGAGATTTTGCTGAAAGTGCCCTCTCGGATGTGAAGAAAAGTTGAGCATTTTTTTTATTTGCAGGTCTGCCTGGTTGTAGAGGATGGAGGTCGACATATATAGGAGTCTCCCTAACAACAAGTAGTAGTGCTATTCCTTTACCCTTCTTGGTCATAGCAATGTAGTGGGAGTTGCAAGCTTCACGTGTTTTAACTTTGTCAGAGCACTTTGAAAAAGTGGTTTGTGGTATTTGGAAAGCTAATGTTGCGTGTGAAGATTGCAGACAAGCTTTATCCAAGGAAGTCTGGCTCTCGAAGTTCGGAAAGCGGTGCCTCTTCGGTTTTCGAATAAGCAATCCTGTCGGGGATCTGACTCTCGAGATTCAGAGAACGGTGCCTCTTCAATTTTTGAGAAAGCAATCCTGTTAGGAGTTTGACTCTTGAGATTTAGAGAGCGGTGCCTCTTCGATTTTTGAGAAAGCAATCCTGTTGGGAGTCTGGCTCTCGAGATTCGGAGAGCGGTGCCTCTTCGATTTTTGAGAAAACAATCCTGTTGTGATTCTTGCTCTCGAGAGTCGGATAGCAGTGCCTCTTCGATTTTTGAGAAAGCAATCATGTTGGGAGTCTGGCTCTCGAGATTCGGAGAGCTGTGCCTCTTCAATTTTGAGCAAGCAATCCTGTTGGGAGTGTTTTCTCGAATGTAAGTAAAGGTTGGACATTTTTACCAGTCTGCCTTGCCACGGAACACGGAGGTTGACACACATAAGGACTTTCCAGTTATCAAGTAGTGGTGCCATTCCTTTACCCTTGTGGGTAATGGTAAGGTAGCTGGACCTTCAAAATTTATGTGTCTAAACTTTGTTAGAAATCTTTGGCAAAGTTATCTGTAGTACCCGATGAGCTGATGTTGCGTGTAAAAAGTGGTGCCTCTTCGGAATCCAGAGAGTGGTGTCTCTTCGATTTTTGAACCAGCGGCCCTGTTGCCCTTTCTTTTATAAAGGCACCAATTGTGTGCAAGAAATACATTCAAAGAGTTATTGCTTGTAAGAAATTTCCCTTTACTTCAGAGATTTATTGCACCTCATTTCTCCTTCTTCATTTCTGAGAATGTCTGGCCCATCCGACCATCGTTTTGACTTGAACTTTAGTGAAGAGGCAGCCATGCCTTCTCAAGACAACATATAGTGCTCATCCTTCTTATCCCCTACTGGTTCTCTTACCGTTGGGGACTCTGTGATGAAGAATGATATGACTGCTGCGGTGGTGGCCATGAACCTTCTCGTTCCCAAAGATAACAGACTACTTTCCAAACGGTCTGATGAGTTGGCTGTTAAGGATTCTCTGGCTCTCAGTGTTTAGTGTGCAGGTTCTGTGTCTAATATGGCCCAACGCCTATTTGCTCAAACCCGCCAAGTTGAATCATTGGCGACTGAAGTGATAAGTCTCAAACAGAAGATCAGATGACTCAAACATGAGAATAAACAGTTGCACATGCTCGCACATGACTATGCTACAAACATGAAAATGAAGCTCGACCAGCTGCAGGAATCTGATGGTCAGATTTTACTTGATCATCAGAGGTTTGTGGGTTTGTTCCAAAGGCATTTATTGCCTTTGTCTTCTAGGGCTGTATCGCGTAATGAAGCTCTAAATGATCAACCTTCGGTGCCTCCTCCTTCTAGGGTTCTGCCTAGTACTAAGGCTTCGAATAATCACCCTCTGGTGCCTCTTCGTTCTAGGGCTCTGCCGACTGCTGAGACTTCTCATGAGCAACCTTTGTGAAGGTTCCCTCTTGTTTGTTTATTTTGATTCATGTATATGTACATATTTGTAATTTATCGGAGATATCAATAAACAAGATTTGCTTCATTTCAACGTATTTTATTAAATACACCAAGGCCTTCTTCACTAAGTTCTTTAAATTTTTCCTTTTGTTGAATCTTGTATGTTGAAGCTTTGTGAGTGAAGCATGTAGGTTAAGGTAGTGCTCCCTTAATTTCCCGAGTGAGGAAAACTTTTCGGTTGGAGACTTGAAAAAATTCAAGTCACTAAGTGGTCGTGAGACTTCCGAGTATCAAGGTGCAGTAGCATATGGTAGGAGTCCCCCAAGTCTGCAGTCGAGAGAGTTGACGAAGGAGGTGTCTTGCTAGTAGCCAAGTTTCCAAAGTAACCAAACTTCACCATTTTCCTTTCTAAGTGGTAACTCAAAACTCATCCTTTATATATATTTGTTAGGAAAGTTGTTAGACCCAAAGAAGATGAGGCCTAGGCATTTTTTTTTTGAATTTTCGAAATTCCGAAAATAAATATATATATATATATATATATATATATATATTAAGCTTTATAGGTGAAGCTTTGAGGTTAAAACTTTGTTGGGGACCATGAATTGATTTTGCTTCACATTATCTTGATCAAGATAGTGTGAAGCTTTTGTAGATGAAGCTTTTGTGGGTGAAGGTGAAGCTTTTGTTGGTGAAGCTTTTATGGGTGAAGCTTTTGTAGGTGAAGCTATTGTGGGTGAAGCTATTGTGGGTGAAGCTATTGTGGGTGAAGCTTTTGTTGGTGAAGCTTTGGAGTTGAAGCTTTTGTTGGGTACCATGAATTGATTTTGCTTCACACTATTTTGATCAAGATAATGTGAAACTTTTGAGAATTTGTAGTTGTCCTCCATTGATGAAGCTTTTGTTGGTGAAGTTTTTGTGGTGTAGCTTTGTTGGGTGCCACGAATTGATTTTGCTTCACACTATCTTGATCAAGATTGTGTGAAGCTTTTGAGAATATGTAGTTGTCCTCCTCCATTGATGAAGCTATGTGGGAGAGACAACATATACAAATTTTGTTTCCACACTATTGAGCAAGAGATTGTGATGCAAGCCACACCTTGTAGTAGTCGAAGGTTTGGATGAACCATATAAATTGAATTTGCTTCAAACAGTCTTGAATTTGCCTCGAAGGTTTGAGAATTGTAGTTGCCCTCCATTGATGAAGCTTTTGTTGGCACCATAAATTGGTTTTGCTTCACACTGTCTTGATCAAGAGTGTGTGAAGCTTTTGAGAATTGTGGTTCCCTCTATTGATGAAGCTCTTATTGGCACCATAAATTGGTTTTGGTTCACACTGTCTTGATCAAGAGTGTGTGAAGCTTTTGAGAATTGTGGTTGAACTCATTTGATGAAGTTTTTGTTGGCACCATAAATTGGTTTTGCTTCACACTGTCTTGATCAAGAGTGTGTGAAGCTTTTGAGAATTATGGTTGCCCTCCATTGATGAAGCTCTTGTTGGCACCATAAATTGGTTTTGATTCACACTGTCTTGTCAAGAGTGTGTGAAGCTTTTGAGAATTGCGGTTGAACTCATTTGATGAAGTTTTTGTTGGCACCATAAATTGGTTTTGCTTCACACTGTCTTGATCAAGAGTGTGTGACGCTTTTGAGAATTATGGTTGAACTCATTTGATGAAGTTTTTGTTGGCACCATAAATTGGTTTTGCTTCACACTGTCTTGATTAAGAGTGTGTAAAGCTTTTGAGAATTGTGGTTGCCTTCCATTGATGAAGCTCTTGTTGGCACCATAAATTGGTTTTGCTTCACATTGTCTTGATCAAGAGTGTGTGAAGCTTTTGAGAATTGTGGTTGCCCTCCATTGATGAAGCTTTTGTTGGCACTATAAATTGGTTTTGCTTCACACTGTCTTGATCAATAGTGTGTGAAGCTTTCTACGAGTTGTAGTGTTTGCATTGTTATAAAGGGGAAATGTTTGAAGCATATGCAAGAGGGCTGAATAGCTTGATCTTCGTATGCCATGCACTGAAGTTGTTGTTGGTTTGCAATAAGACTTTGTTGGTGACTATAACTCTTGTTGGGCATAAGTGCTCCCCTAGTTGAGTTGTCAAGCTTGAGGGTTTTTTATTATTTGTGAATTCTAGGAGTTCACATGTACAAGTTGTACCACTCGTCTTCTGGTAGGTGGAATGAATGGTGAGTTGCTTTCATCATTTGGTTGGTGGTACGGATGTGAGTTCCTTCATCACCTTTCATCACATTTCTTCACCTGGTTGGTGGCACGAAGATGAGTTCATTTTTCACCTGGTTGGTGGCATGAATGGCAAGTTTCCAAATGATATTAGAGTATGGGTTGTACATTTCATCACCTGGTTGGTGGCATGAAGGAGAGTACGGGTTGTACATTTCATCACCTGTTTGGTGGCATGAAGATGAGTTCCTGCTTCACCTGGTTGGTGGCATGAGTGGCTAGTTGCCAAATGATATTATAGTACGGGTTGTACATTTCATCACCTAGTTGGTGGCATGAATGAGAGTACGGGTTGTACATTTCATCACCTAGTTGGTGGCATGAAGATGAGTTCCTTCTTCACATTTCATCACCTGGTTGGTGAGAATAAGGGCAAGGTGTCTAGGCACATTGTAGCAAGTGTCGAATGACACAAAGTATGTTGAACCCTTTCAAAGCACAGTTGGCTTATGTATGAATGTGTTGGAATGTATGATTGAATGAATATACTGTGAAGCTGTTCGTTTATTTGTATAGTCTTGTTGACATTTACTTAGACTTTGTTTCATGTTGGAAGCATTCATGTTGAAGCTTTGAACCCGAGTGTTTCATTGCTAGGAATGTAAGAGGATTAGGACCGAGTTGTCTAAGTCACCTCTTTATTGAATTCATGCCAAATAGTCTTCGTTACATAGGATGCTGAACGGTTGAAGCTTAACACTTGTACAATGTCAGTTTACTTGTAATGGTACTTCAAGTGATCAGCGTTCCATGGATGGCTAATGGTCTTGCCATCAGAGCTTCTAAGCTTTTAGGAGCCAAGGCGACTGATGCCAATAACTTCAAACGGTCCATCCCAGTTTGGACTAAGTGTTCCTTCACTCGGGACTCTGTCGTAGAGTAATATTTTCTTCAATACCCAGTCATCCACTTTGAAAGAACGATGTTTAACCCTTGAGTCATAGTAGTTGAAGATGCGCTGCTTGTAGGCGACATTCCTCAAGTGAGTCTGGTTTCTATGTTCCTCGACTAGATCTAAGTAGAGGGTAAGTTGTTTGTCATTTTCGCTTTGCACGTAGTTCTGGACTCGAAATGTTGTTTGCTGAAGCTGAACTGGGACAACTACCTCTGTACTAAAGGCAAGTGAGAATGGGGTTTCTCCTGTTGATTTCCGATACGAATTGTGGTATGACCAAAGAACTTGGGGTACAAATTTGGGCCAACAACCTTTAGCCTTGTCCAAGCTGGTTTTCAAAGTTCGCTTGATTATTTTATTGATGGCTTCAACTTGTCCATTAGATTGGGGATGATCTGAGAAGGCAAAACATAAGTTGATGTTGAATTTAGAGCAGAACATCCTGAACTTATTGTTGTTGAGCTGTCGCCCGTTGTCAGTGACTATCGCATTGGGAATGCCGAATCTGCAAATGATGTTCTTTCATACGAAGTCTTCTATTTTTACCTCAGTAATGGTTGCCAAGGGTTCTACTTCGGCCCACTTTGTGAAGTAGTCAACGGCAACGATTGCATAGCGAACCTTGCCCTTCCCTGCAGGCATTAGGCTGATCAAATCAAGTCCCCATTGGGCGAAGGGCCAAGGGTTGATCATATGAATGAGCGGTTTAGGAGGGGAGTGAGGAATAGTTGCGTAGTGTTGACACTTATCACATGAGCGGGATATTCTGATGGTATCTTGGTGGAGTGTTGGCCAGTAATATCCTTGGCGAAAAGCCTTGTGTGCTAGGGATCGAGATCTAGCATGATCTCCGCAGACTCCTTCATGTATTTCCCGAAGGACAATTTCCACATCTACGGGCGTAAAACATCTTAGGTATGGTAGGTTAAAACCCCGCTTGTAGAGTTGGTCATTAATGATCAAGTAACGGCTAGCATTGTATCGAATTTGCTTAGCTTGGACTTTGTCATTTGGAAGGGTGCCATCAACAGGGAATCTATAAAAAGAGGTAATCCAACAATCCCTCTGTTGTAAGTTGCACACTTCCGCAGCCATGATGCTTGGTGCTGCCAACAATTCGACCTGAATTTTTCTCCCAATCTTGTCTTCCACTGCTGAGGCGAGGCGAGCCAAAGCATCTGCATGACTGTTTGTCGCTCAAGGAATTTGGGTGATCTGGTAGTGGAAGTGCTTGAGCAACAATTGTGTTTGTGCCAGATATGCTGCCATGGAGCTATCCTTAGCGTCAAAGTTGTTGGTGACCTGTTTAACCACAAATTGGGAGTCACTGAAGATATCAATTCGTTTAACCCCAAGATGTTTGGCCAAACGTAAGCCTGTTATGAGGGCTTCATATTCGGCCTCAATGTTCAACGCCTTGAATTTGAAACGAATAGCATACTCCATCGCCACTTTGTCAGGGGTCGTAAGGACTAGTCCTATTCCACAACCCTGTTGGTTGGACGAGCCATCAACATATAGACTCTATGCTGGGGCTGTTGGTTATATTTTCTGAGCTTTCGAAGGTAATAAAACCATTTCTTTAGGCGTAGAAACAATGTCAATAGGATATGTGAAGTCGGCGATGAAGTCTGCCACTACTTGGCCCTTCTCAGCTGGCTTTGGTTGGCAGGAGATGTCAAACTCACCCAATGCTATCGCCCATTTGATCATTTTCCCGGAAGTGTCCAGACTTTAGAGTATCTGCCCAAGAGGATGATTGGTAAGCACGATGATAAAGTGTGTTTGGAAGTAAGGGCGAAGTTTTCGAGCAGACATAACCAATGCTAGAGCCAATTTCTCAATGTTGGAGTATCGTGTCTCCGCATCTTGTAAGGCCTTGCTAGCGTAGTAGACAGGCCGTTCGACATTACCGTCATTTCGAATGAGAACGGAACTTACTGCTGAAGCCGATACCGACATATAGATAATGAGAGTGTCACCAACCTCAGGTTTGAAGAGCAGAGGGGTTTTACTCATGTAGTCTTTGAGGTTCTTGAATACCTCAACACATTCATCAGTCCATGTAATGTATTTTTTACTTCTCTTAAGTGCTTTGAAGAAAGGAGCACATTTGTCTGTGGCCTTAGAGATGAACCTAGTTAAGGCTGCCACCTTGCCAGTAAGGCTTTGGATGTCTTTTGAAGTTACCGGTTCGTTCATATCGAGGATTGCTTTGATCTTCTCGGGATTAGCCTCAATGTCTTGTTAGCTTATCATGAAGCCTAAGAATTTGCCAGAGCTTACGCCGAAGGCACATTTGTTGGGGTTCAACCTCATTCGATACCTCTGCAGAATGGGGAAAGTTTCAGATAGGTTAGTGATGTGTTGGTCAGCATGTTTGCTCTTGACTAGCATATCATCAACTTAAACTTCTATGCTCTTCCCAATCTGTTCGGCAAACATTGAATTGACCAGTCTCTGATAAGTTGCTCATGCATTCTTTAGGCCAAAGGGCATAACTTTACAACAATATAGTCCCCTGTCAGTAGTGAAAGTCGTGTGTTATTGGTCTGGAGGGTTCATGAGGATTTGGTTGTATCTTGAGTAAGCATCCATGAAGCTCAAAAGTTCACACCCTGCCGTAGAGTCTATAAATCTTTCTATGAGAGGAAAAGGAAAGCTATCATTCGGGCATCCTTTATTTAGGTCGGTGTAATCGACACACATTCTTCACAAGACCTTTTGGAGCATGAGACTTTCTTTTTGTCGGATTTTTCTTAACAAAGACAACATTTGCTACCCACGTTGGATAATTGACTTTGCGGACGAAGCCTATGCCTTTGAGTTTTTCAACTTCTGCCTTCATTGCCTCGTATCGTTCAGCGTCATAAGATCTTCGCTTCTGTCTCACTGGCTTGGTCTTGGGGTCAATACTTAAGCGATGACAGATGATATCGGGAGAGATGTCTGTCATGTCTTCATATGACCAGGCGAAGACCTTAGTTGGAGAATGTCTTTATCTCAAAAGATTATCCGGATAGTATGGTGAAGATTGGCACCACCTTGTCACCACCCATTCGGTTAGCATTGATCTCCTATGATGTAACCATTGCCATATGGGGTTGGAAATTTCATCGACAACATATGTGTGGATACCATAGCCTTGAGATCATTGATGCCTGTGCGTCCGAAGATGACATTGTATACCGTTGGGCAATCAACCACCAGGAAGTTAGTGGTAATGGTAGCTGTGTAAGGGCCTGTACCAATGGTGAAAGGTAAGTGTATGCTCCCCAAAGGTTGCACGATATCACCGGAGAAGCTTATCAGAGGGGAAATCGAGCAATCAAGCAAATGTTCAGCTACATTAAGTGCCCTGAAAGCTTCAGCAAACATGATATTGACTGAAGCCCTCGTGTCTACCAGGATTCGTCGTACTTCAAAGTTGGCTATGTGAGCTTCCACAATCAGTGAGTCGTTGTGAGGGTAGATGATACCTCTTTCTTCCTCAGGGTAGAAACATATGGGATCCCAGTTAGGCTTTTGATACTTACCTCCCCTGATGTCTTCCACGTGAAACACTCGGTGGTCAGACCTTAAAGCTCGTTTACTATTTTTCATGGCCCTGTTGGAAGATTTAGATATGGGTGTGCCACCACTTATGGAATATATCACATTCACCTGGAGTTGGTTACGATTACCCATTGGAGGGTGAATAGGAATTGATCAATTTTTTTTTCACGTGCCAAAGCTTCAATATGATCACGAAGGGTGATACACTTCTCGCTGTCATGGCCATTATGCTCGTGGTAGCAGCAAAACGTGCCCGTGTTCTTCGTGGGCTTGTAATCTGGGTGCCTCGGCTTTAGCTTCGGTATCAGGTGTGCTATGCTGGGGTAAATGGCCACGCATATGGCGTTCAAAGGTGTGTATGTCTCATACTTCGGGGTAGGGGCTGTCCTGACACGTGCTTGACCCACTATGTTGACTGTCTGGGGTCGGGGATTATCATGGCAATACCCATGGTTATCGAAGTAGTGTCATTGACTCCTTTTACTAAAATGAGACTGGTGAGGATGGAAATCTTTCCTTTTGCCCTGAGATTGATATGTCTGTTGACTTGGCAAAGTATTAAGTAAGGCAAAGGGAGACACTGCTGCTGTTTAGAAGGTCGAGGTTTTCTCATTTGGTTAGATCTGGCTTTCACTCCATACTTGCTGATAAGGGGTGGTTGTGGGGGGTTTCCCTTGATATGTCATTGCCTCGGCGGAGGCATGGTTGTAAGCATGTGCCATCACCTCAGAATAAGTCTTCCAAGTGTTGGCATTGATTATGCACTTGAAGAAACAATCACGTAGGCCTACCGTGAAGACATTAAGGGCAGTCTTGTCATCTGCCTCAACGCAGCGAGAATACTCATGGCTGAAACGACCGGCATACTCTCGTAGTAACTCGTCTAGCTTCTAGCGAATAGTGTACAAGTCATCTACAGAATGCAAGCAATCAGTCTGGAATATGTGTTGAGAGATAAACAGTTTCCTCAGTTCCTCAAATGAGTCTACTGTCTCAAGTGGAAGACGGCAATACCAGTTTAGAGCTCCGCCAGAGAGGGTGGAGGGGAAAAGAAGACATCGTTCTTCGTCGGTGTGCATCCGATATGCTATGGTGGACTCAAAGAGGTTAAGGTGTTCAATTGGGTCCTCCCTTCCAGTATAGAGTTGTAAACCAAGCTTTTATTTTATCTTCGCTTGAAGGGGGTGTCGAGGATCCTCCTTGTAAGAGGGTCAGACTTAGGTTGGTTCCAATCAGGTATCTCAGCTTGTCGTTCGGCCTTCAACTTGTTTACTTCCTTAAGAAGTTGTAGGACAAGAGGGTCCTGAGTGGAGTCATGTACCACTGGAGCTTTCTTTCGTAAATCTCCATATCCTCTTGGAAGTATGAAGGTTTGATCAAAAGCATGTGATTTTTCCCTGGACTCGCCGTATTGACTTCCAAGGTATGTCTGTCCAAACATTTCTGAGTCCCCTATATCTTCGTGTTTCTCTAAGACTTGTTGCCCCTTCCCCAAATTGGTAGCCGGCCTGGGACATGGGAGGGGATCGAGTTTTTCAGAGACCCTTGGGTCATTGATCTTCGAGTTTACATGGATAAGATTGTCTCGATGTTGCTTTAGGAAATCTCGACAGTCACGAAAGACGGCTTTCGATCCTTCCACTCATTCTATAAGGAGGCGTCTTCCTCTACTTCTTCTATTTCGGGTCGAAGCAGCTGGGTTGAGAGAAGTCTCATGTTGATTAATGTTTTGATGATTAGCTCGCTCCTTATCAGGGATACCCATGTCGAACGAAGGTGACCCTCCATGTTGGGGGGCACCCAGATGATGGTTGATGTCCACAGGGGTAACGAGCTCGCGTGTTTGAGTACGCCTAATTTCATGGAGCGTCTCAAACAGCTTCTCATACTGCTCCTGGAGGACCTCATTCTTCATTGCTATCTTGTTGTTTTGAGCTTCTAGCTCATCAACTTTAGCTTGAAGAGCAACCTTCTTTCCTTCATTCTTTCGTTGCCTCGCACCAAGTGCAAAAGGGGTGTCATTCTGCGTGTTGTGGCTTCCTTCACTCCCCATGTTGGAGAGGGATGCCTGGTCAAAAGAGAGTGTACAAATGGTGGAAACCAGCTTAATAAAGCTGAAGAGAGTGGGAATAAGTGTCGTTCCCACAGAAGGCACCAAATGTTGATGCACAAAATCAATGAGGACTTTGGTACAACAAAAAGTGTCAAGTTTGTGACCTTTGCTAGATTGCTCCGATCACTAGTGTGAATAAATATGTAAATGGATAGAGACAGGGAAGTAAACACAGGATGTACGTGGTTCACCCAGATTGGCTACGTCCACGGAGTAGAGAAGTTCTCATTAATTGTGAAGGGTTTACACAAGTACATAGGTTCAAGCTCTCATTCAGTGAGTACTAGTGAATGATATAATACAAATGACATTCAGAAATATTATGAGAGAATGATCTCTATTTATAGAAGGGAGTTTCTAGTTTCTAGTTTCATTCTGATATTGACACGTGTCGTGTTATGATTGGCTTCTGATGTTGACACGTGTCGCGCTATGGTTGGCTTCTGATGTCGACATGTGTCGCGCTGTGATTGGCCTTCTGATTGGAGGGAAACTCTTCTGGGTCCTTGACGGTATAACGTTGACCGATGCTCAGTAGTTTCAAGATTGGTCAAGTATGGTATAAACACCATGTATCCCTCGAAAGAACCTAGCTATCTGGAGAGCATGCATGCCAATTAAAGGAACCCAATCCCAATCTTATATTAAGCTGACATCAAAATTCTATGACCACATCTTGAAGAAAATTTTCATTATGATCAGAACACGAATGATACACCATATGTTTCTATATAAGTGGTGAGAAATTTTATTTTTTAAATTATTAATTTTTTAACACAGATATCTGACTATTTGTATAATAACACGTGGTATACCACCCTGTATTCTGATCACATTAAAAAATCTCTCCGCATCTTGCAGTGCCTTTGATATTCATCTAATGATGGCCAACTGCCTAGAGTAGACTTGCCCCAGCATGAGGTTATATATTGGAGCTTCATGTAAAAGAACTTCATATGTGAATAACACCCAAATGAAAACCTCAAAAAAAAAAAAAAAATGACAGTCCATGAAACATTACTTAGACATCTTTAGGCTAGGCATTTCAAATATTATGACATATGTAGGACTAAATTATCACTAATTTATTTGAATTTTTGCACAAATGATATTGAAATGATGATTTAAGAAATAAACGGTTTTGATTATGATATACGTGTTTGGGTTAATATTTGAACATTAAACTTAGATGAAGGAAAGCCCAAGGGTGCCAAAGAAGCCACAGAGACAATGACACCCAACCAATCAAACAAACAAACATACAAACTTTGCTCTCAAGCCAGATTTGCATTCAAAAGCTAAAATCAACCCAGATTCAATCCTTTTTAGCGACAAGCTATCTCTTGTCCAGTTTAAAGCTTTGCTATCTCCCTTAGTGGCGTAGTATCGATTCCCTTGTGTAAACTTGTTTACCATCCATCCCCTTTTAGCATATAAACCCTTGGTAATTCAAAGAGAAGTGATTGTAAGAGGTTCAACCTTGACAGAGAAGGTGAAATCTTGCCCGACGCTCTTTGTGTGTTCTCTAAATTTGTAGATCTATTACTTAATGCACTCTCCAGTATGTATTCAAGTCATTTACACCTGTTTTCCTACTTTAAGAGTCTTATTTGTATTTGGATCTGGTTAGTTTAATGGATATGTTATCATTAAAATCAATCAACAACCAAGCAAATGACTTAAGGGGATTTGGACTCCCTTCATTCGAACATACAAAACTATGAACTAAAAGTCCTTGTTTACAAGGCAAGAAAAAGAACATACAATCCTCCTCCTTCTACATCTACTATATTGAGATAGCAGTGACACGCCTAACACTCAGTTAGTTTTGATTGCGAGCCTCAAAACCTACACCTAAGACCCCACAAAGGCACCTTTCAGAACTAATTTTGTCCTCTTCTTGTAGCACATCAACAAGCAAGAGCCCGACTACACATCCAAAGTGTCAATCCCTTGGGGAGCTATGCTAAGGTCAGACGATCCTTCTCCAGAGAAATCTTCGCCACCAACAATACGTATAGGAAAAATTCGTTATGTAAAAGGAGGACGATTGTCCCCTCCTATTTTTGTCTCCTCCCATCCCCTCCTTTTAATTTTGACCATTTAAAAGCAATATGATGGTTTAAAATTGTGCCACATATTTAGCGAGCCTTATTTAATTTTTCTTATTGAACAAAAACAATAAAATAAATTAAAAAAATGCTCATTAAATATGTGACACAACTTCAAGTCATCAAATTTCTTTTGAACTGTCCAGAATGAAAGGAAGGGATGCTACGGGACAAAAATGGTAACCAGTGAAAGCCTTCCAATCCTCCAGCTTTAGACCATGGGCGAAAGCTTGGCGGAGCAATGCCGGGTGGAGGTGGAAGGCCTACGAGTCATGAACTTCTTTTTCTAGAGAATAAGCAATGAGGGTATATGGGGACTTTATTTATAATTCTTATAATTAATTTGTTGTGACGATACATATTTTGTCTGAGCACTAAACTAGACGGTTAGTATCATAAAGTTACGGTTTTTTTTTTCTCGATAAAAAATGAGGGGGTACCCCTTTCCGATCGACAGTTTAATCACTTTGGGGGTTTAAGGTTTCTGTCGGTATCAAATGTGGCATGATGTCTTTCATCGTCGAGTTCAGTTCGTTGGGTCGGTTTAGTTGCAAGATTTTGCTCCCTTGGTCAGTGGTAGGTCGGGAAGCTTTTCTTTATCAGCCGTAGTTCAGGTGCAAGTCCTATTAAAAAGGGTGGGACGAGGAGGTTCAATGGTATGATTTTAGTTTTTATTGTAAGCTTCTAGTCACACCCAATTTTAACTCTTGACACCGGGCAATCTCTTCACATCCAACACCATTTTAAAAGTATAAATTATTTGCTCTCCCCACCCAGCCATTATTCCAAGTATTTCTCCCACTAATTTATCTATTTTCTCTTCTCATCCAAACATCCTTTCTCCTCTATAGTTCAGCTGACAGTACGTGTCTTCTCTTGGTTTTCTTGTTTTTTTTTTCTCTTTTTTTCGTATGCAATAGCTTCGGGACGAAACCACCGTACATTAAAGTGTCACTAATCCATCGCCCTCCACTCTCTTTACTTTTCATTAATTTCCTCAATATATTGGTAGTATGAGTTTACTAGGTTGGAGAGTTGATACTGGAGACCTTAAAACTTACAATTTAAATTCATATTAACGAGTTTGAGATTGGTTGGGTATGAATACAGCTTGGATTGATTATGTAATGTTTAGGGTTGAGATAAAGTGAAAAATATTGGTTTGAACAAAATCTAGTCGCCAAGGGAGTTCGGACCTGGTTGATCGAACAACTTTATAGATTGGTTCGGTTGGTTGCTGTTGAACATGTGCGTGGAGTTCGGTCTATATGTTGGAGATCGGTTGATTTTGATTCAACACCTTTGAAGTTTTTGGACATTGTGCCATCGAATAACCTTTTTTTTTATTCTTTGTCCGATGGCATGTTACCTTTATATATTTTAGTGAATTGTTACACCGTGTTGTGCAAGAGCTTTGTATTTTTGTGTTTTTGTTAACTTGAGCTTCTTAGATTAAGAGGATAGTTCTAGATCATACATGTTACATTATGATATATTAACTAGATTCATTTGTGAAAACATATTTGTTTGAATATATTGTGAAACAAAAAATAATCACAAGGCGACACATGAATTTCTAGACAAAAGAGGACAAAAGTACCCTTGAGGTACAATGAGATTCCTACGCTCGAGCAGCGTGCAGTCATCCCTCAACCAAGTTAAAAGTGCCCCAAAAAAGTAACAATTCAAAAACCATCTCATCAAATCCCTCTTACAACGTAACTCCCAAAACCTATTTTATTCCATATATATTTTTACCTCTTTTTCCCTTTTTTAGCTAATCAATTAGCTATCATTCCATAACTTACAAAATATTCCACATAAATTACATAACCTCCAAAATATTCATTCCAAAAATGTGTTAATTGGCTAATTAATAGATTAATTACCTAATTAATCCATTAATTGCCAAATAACTCACACATTAAACCACAAAATGCACACAAAAAGCATCCCAAAGGCCGGCCACCTTTTCTCCAAAGGGGACCGGCCATGCCCTATACATACTACCCATTTTTCTCTAAAAACCTAAGTCCACACTTTTGCAAAACTCCAAAAACTATGTAAACACTTTTCTCTTTAAATTCTAACTTTGGCATAAGAGGTTATTTGGCCAAAGCCCTCCTTATTCATCGTGGGCACGTGAGGCTTTTGACCTTAACCAAAGGTGTTAATTGTTTTGTAGGTGCAATTTTGTCCAAGATTAAGGAGGAATAGATTTGCATCCACAAATTGGTGCTTTCATTGAGAGCAGAGTCACACACTCGTAGAAGACTCTCGCATAAAAAGGTTTTTCTCTATTTTCTAGTCCACTTGCATTTTTTCGTACGTTCTTATTATTAGAATTTTTTATTTGCACAGATTCTTTGATAAAACGTAAAAGAGAAATACAATGGCTAGAAATTTTAAAAATTTCACGAGTGAAAATTCCAATATTCAAGAAATGGGACTGCGACGATCCACGAGACTAAATGTGATCTTAGAGGGAGCGACACCACTACCACAACGCTCCACCATGGCAACCACCGCGGTGGCCACCACGACAATCACCCGCGGCGAGGTCCATGGCTTCACCACCACGGCCCAAGCTGTGCTATCCAAGGCCCACGCCACCAAAGCCACGGCCCGAGCCATGTTACTTGATGCCCAATGCGAGCCCAATACGTTGCTAAGCCGAGCCCAAGCTTCGCATTTGCGAGTATCACGCACTGAGCAGCCTGCTCTCGCGGCCCAACCTGCTCCCGTGGCCTAGCCTACTCCCGCAGCCTAGCTTGCTCCCGCCAAGTAGCCCACTCTCATGGCCCAGCCTGCTCTCGTGACATTCCAAGCAGCCCAAATCGGTCCAAGATTAGTTCAATTGTCCCCGCTTCAAATTTATGGGCTTACGATAGATCCAGGGGCATTTTCACCACGTTTCTCCACGAATTTGACATTTCCCAATTCAAATCTCACGCCTGGAGCCTACCACACTTCCACTGCTCAAGGAGGCACATTCTTTCCAACCTCTTCCAATCTAAATGGCGAACAACACTTGTCTCGACAAATGATAGAGTTAACGAACGTCTTTGCACAACAAACAACCTTGGTGAATCAACTCTTACAACGCACCGAGATCTAACGTGCCTCCGACGAGGTGTTCCGAAGTAGGACAAGGGCAGATGAACCTCTCTACCAGCGTCCCAGCAAGCAGCCCATCAACCAACCACGATCCGAACGTTCTGGCAGTTTACGATCCCACTTGGGTCCTTGGGATAGCGTATACTCTCGTCTTAGAGTGCGGAGGAACGTGCATTTCCGATCAAGCCCATAGACGAGCATACGTTCACGATTGAAGTCACACTCCGATTATCAATATGGACAACCTTCTAGACAAAGTGTTCATTCACAGCTAAGCTCACAATGAGTATTCTCCACCTCACATTGGAGTAGGCATCATGGTAGACGGAGAGAAGCAGTCGCTCAATCGGACTCAAGTTTAACCGACAGCCTGCGAGTAACCTGTTTGCCTGCCAGGAACATGCCACATGTACCGCAGCCGTGACATAAATGAGTCGATCATAGGGAAGAGTGGCCCAAACCTATAGGTCATGACCGGGGGTAGTCGAAAGTTCCATTGCCTCAGCAGAGGCAAATTCAAGAAGAAGTTGAGAGGCTCTTAACTGAACGATTGCGCAATTTCCAACGTAACGAGCCTGTTGACGATGCGCTTCGACGAGACATGACCAACATAAGGATGTCACCATTCAAAAATGAGATCGAGCGGACAGATCCACTTCGCGGGTTCACTATGCCTCACTTCACTCTGTACAAGGGAGACGAAGATCCAGATCGACATCTCAAGCACTACCGCAGTACCATGATCCTCTACAGGAACAACGACGCACTTATGTGCAAAAATTTTACCACAACTCTACAAGGTGAGGTGCAAGATTGGTTTCACACTCTACCGCTGTAGTCCATCTAGAGTTTCAACGAACTTTCCTTTGTTTTCATTAAGGAGTATTCGTCTAACCGCTCAATCAAAAGGACATCCGACCATCTCTTCAGCATGGTAAAAGACCCTAGGGAGACAATTCGCGACTATGTCAAGAGGTTCAAAGTTGAGAAGGCCAAGATTGTTAGCTACAACGAGGACATAGCAACGACAACATTTAGAAATGGGCTTCCCACCGAACATCATTTATTCGAAAAACTGATCATAAGAGAAGAACTAACCTTAGCAGCTTCATATGCTTTGGTAGAAAAGCATGCATTATGGGATGAGGCCAAGCAGTCTAACAAAAACGAGTCGGAAAAGAAGCACATGGAACGTTCCTCTACCAAAGAAGACTCAGGGCCTAAAACATTCACCAATTTCACAGTTCCAATCGGCCAAATTCTCTGCAAGCTCAAGAACAAACCTTGGTTCGAACTGCCGCCACCCATGAAAGACAATCTTACCAGGCTGGATCATACAAAGTATTGTGCATTCCATCAAGGACCATGCCACACTACCAACGGCTGCCTAAAGTGAAAGCAGTAGCTTGAGAAGCTGACAAATGAGGGTCGATGCGATGAGTATCTTGATAGGTCAACGAAACAGCCTACATAAGCAAGGGAAGTCTCCATCACCCCCTGAACCCCGTTTGGGCTTTTCCAAATAAGTTCGAAGTCTCAAGCAGCTCGACGAACAAGGCCTCGCAAGCCAAAGATTATCCAGTTTGTTATGCATTTTCTACCTTCCAGCACAGTTGATTTATTTCTTTATTCTCAATGAAGATTCAAGAAGTTACTCATAAGCCTGGCTCAACTGATGTCCACAACAACTACTCAAAACCCTTTCTAAGTTTACTTTCCAGTGTGAGAGGAAAAACTAATTGCTCTTCAATGCGAGAGGGTAAACCAATTCCGCGACTCCCATATGGGTTTGCTCTCTAGTGTGAGAGGATAATCTAATTGCTTTCCAGTGCGAGAGGGTAAACCAATTCCCCGAAACCCATATGGGTTTGCTCTCCAGTGTGAGAGGATAAACTAATCCCTCTCCAGTGCGAGAGGGTAAACTAATTCCCCGAAACCCATATGGGTTTGCTCTCCAGTGTGAGAGGATAAACTAATTCCCCGAAACCCATATGAGTTTGCTCTCCAGTGTAAGAGGATAAACTAATTCCTCTCCAATGCGAGAGGGTAAACTAATTCCCCGACACCCATATGGGTTTGCTCTCCAGTGCGAGAGGATAAACTAATTGCTTTCCAATGCGAGAGGGTAAAATAATTCCCCGACACCCATATGGGTTTGCTCTCCAATACGAAAGGATAAACTAAATGCTCTCCAGTGCGATAGGGTAAACTAATTTATCTCCAGTGCGAGAGGGTAAACTAATTCCCTGACACCCATATGAGTAAAGTTCTCCAGTGCAAGAAAGCCACATAGCTCAAAAGATCGAATGCTTGAAGATCAACTAGGCAGCAAATGGCAACCCAGATGTGGCAACCTAAACAATTGCCTATGCCACGCCACTTCCTCGGCCCATGCCGAACCAATCATTGGCTTCAATCAAGCCAAGCTGCTCAAGCAATGGCCCCTGCCACATCACCTCATTGGCACATGACAAGCAGACTTCTGGCCCATACCAGCAGACGTGCCGCATCACCCTGGCGACTGCCCCGTGGCAGCACCACCCAAGAAGAAGACAAGAAGAATTATGTTTTTCTTGCATCGGTGCGGCGCGGAGAAGACGAAGAAAGCAACGAAAGACCATCCTTTGCACGGGCAAGTGTAGAAGATTGCTAGGGGAAGGGGAACAAATATCCTCTAAGCTTTCTCTCTTTTGTAGGGTAGAATAAATTGCTCTCCAAAGTTGATTTAACAACCCACTTAAGGTGGACTTAAATAGGCTTTGAGAGAAATTTATTTCCCTTTCCTAGAAAGATCTAATTTCCTATTAAAAGAGAGAATCAACATCAAAATAGGAAACAATTCAAAGTTTCCTAGTGCAAGAAAATCTCTACACTTGTTGCCCTTTTCTGCGAGCAACCCAACAAGTGTGGGGGCATATTGTGGAGTCAAAAATAATCACAAGGTGACATGTGAATTTCTAGACAAAAAAGGACAAAAGTACCATTGAGGTACAATTTGATTCCTAAGCGCGAGTAGCGTGCAGTCATCCCTCAACCAAGTCTAAAGTGCCCAAAAAAGGTAACAATTCAAAAACCATCTCATCAAATCCTTCTTACAAGGTAACTCCCAAAACCTATTTCATTCCATATATTTTTTACCTCTTTTTCCCTCTTTTAGCTAATCAATTAGCTATCATTCCATAACTTACAAAATATTCCACATAAATTACATAACCTCCAAAATATTCATTCCAAAAATGTGTTAATTGGCTAATTAATGGATTAATTACCTATTTAATCCATTACTTGCCAAATAACTCACACATTAAACCACAAAATGCACACAAAAAGCATCCTAAAGGCCGGCCACCTTTTCTCCAAAAGGGACTGGCCATGCCCTATAAATACTACCCATTTTTCTCTAAAAACCTAAGTCCACACTCTTGTAAAACTCCAAAAACTCTTTAAACACTTTTCTCTCTAAATTCTAACTTTGGCATCGGAGGTTTTTCGGCCAAAGCCCCCCCTATTCATCGTGGGCGCATGAGGCTTTTGGCCATAACCAAAGATGTTAATTGTTTTGTAGGTGCAATTTTATCCAAGATCAAGAAGGAAGAAATTTGCATCCACATATATAACAAAAATATACTGAACTTTATGAGGTGCCCCTTCTGATCTAAATTTGTGGCTCTGCTCATTCCGATATATATAGGTTGAATTCACCTCTATTAGAGAGGCAGTTAATAAATATGGTACAAATAATTTACTAAAAATGGGTATTAAAATTATTCTATTTCCTTACTTCCCTAGTGTTTACTAACACATATAAAATAAATACATAATTATCGACTCTTCCGTGAATTTCATAATATAATCCAATTATAGAAGAGTTGGGAATTAGATCAACTAGGAATGCTAGTTCATTCATACCGATTCCTTCTTTTCCTTCTCTGAATCATGATTTTTCTATTTTAGATAAGTAAATATGAAATTAGTATTAGTTGAATATCATGCATGTATTCAGTAATTGATGGTGTGATTGAATTTGATTGCCGTTTTCGTGTAAGGAATATAATTCAAACTTCAAAAGTTGAAGCATGTGATGAACCAAAACAAAAAATGGTAGTAACATGTGTCCTCTGGAGTATTGATTTTTATATTGAAACGTAAATCTGTGAGGAAAAAGGTTTCTATGAACTTGTTGAATTTGGGCGGGTGGGATCTGGACCAAAGAACAACCTATCAGTCAATTGAGAACAATATCACGGTTCCAAATCAAATCCGTCTCCCATGTCCATGTCATATGCCTAACTTAGAAACAACGTGGCACGTATTGGGCGGTGCCATTTTGTGTAGTTTTGCTTGGTACCACTTCAATCTGAGTCTCACCAGTACCCACGTTTCATGTAGATTTTAGCTAATGGTCTGCCTGGTTCAAATTTGGACCAAGTTATGGCATATGCCCCTTGACAGGTAGATCTCCTCTTCTTTTCTTTTTTGTTTTTTTTTTGTATTTTTTTGTTTTCAATCGATAGCGTTAATGGATTAAATTGTTCAGTGTTAAAGCCTTAGAGGAGAGGATGGTCGTTGGATGGAACTTGCACTATAGTACATAGACATTATTGTTTTCCGCTACTGCGGTAAAGCGTTATCTGCATTCTCTTCTTCCCTCTTCAATACTTTGATATATATACACACACATAGATAAAAAGTGATTTTCGCACACCATTTTTATCTTCTTTCACACCTCTGTTTAATCCTGACCGTTTATTTCATTTAATTTGTTCAATCCGATGCTAACAAATAAGAGGTGTGAGAAGTTAAAATGAATGTGTGAAAAACACTTCCCATATAATGCACACTTTTGTGTCATTAACAAATTTGATATTAGTAGACTGATAGTGATGCAATTCTTCACAAAAAAAATATCTCCTTTCAATATAATAGATGATTGTGTGAGAAATACGCATATACAAATAATAATAACACATGATAATTACAAAGAAAATCATCAACACTTGAGCACTTAATAAAATTTAATTTCTTAATTTATAGTTTCTTATGAATGCCCATGAGTTTTAACCTACGTAATCCACGAAGTAAGCTAATAAAATAATTGCGCTTTCAAGGTTTATGAAAATTCTTTGCTAACAAAGACTTTCGACTACTTAGGAGCACCGCAGTCAAATCCATAACATGAGATATTTTTCTTTTGCCACTAGAGATAAGCTAGTTATGATACAACCTTTGACCATAAGCCAAATGCAATACAAGCCAAGAAAAAAATTCATACATCAGCAGCATGGGCAACCATATATCCAGTTTTAACATAATAAACACTCTTGCTTTGATGGTGCCTAATCAATTTATCATAATTTTGTAAACTAGGCAAAGGAATTGACACGACAAAATGGAAGCGGTTTTAGAACCCTAAAAAACTTGGACTTGGATTGTCTGCCCTCCCATTTTGGTGCCCTCCCCGTGCCCTCCTGTTTTGTGTGGTCACGGTTAAGCCACGTCAATATTTTATATTATTTTTTTTATAAAAATAATAAAACAAAAAGAAATAGTAATATAAAATGTTGACGTGGCTTAACCATGACCACAAAAACAGGACGGCACGGAGAGGGCACCAAAATTAGAGGGCAGACAATCCAAGTCCAAAAAACTTGGTATATTAGATGTATAAATCCCAAAAACCATGAGCACTTGGAAGATCATTAACACAAGCGTCAATCGGTAGGATCTAGGAATGAAGAAACTCAAAAATTTGAAGATAGCGGTAGGTAAGGATCGGAACAAAGTCTATGGTCTGACCATCTCCCACTTTACAAGGAAGCTCATGAGGATCTCCTCGGATTCTCTTTGTTGAGATTCTCACATCCTAGTCGTTCATCGTACATCATGCGATCAGTAAGTACTATTTATGTTTAATTTTAAATAAAAAATTTAAATAATTTCTGACCGCACAATATATAATGAATGATTAAAATATGAGAATCCCTAGGATCTCCACAATTTGGATCTGGATGGGATCCAAATCCGAGATTAGAGTCACATTTGTATCCCACATAAGCTAGATGGAGAGTTATTTAGTACTTTATGAGCAATGATACCACACATATATCATCGAAGCCTTTTTGTGAAATTTCATACCTATTTCTCCTGGACGGCTAAAGTGGTGGGAATATTGTCAATACCGACGGGAAGAGATCCTCTCTGGATCTCTCTCACCAAATCCTAGGAATCCGAAGATCCTGACCCTTGAAATTTAATCTAACGGCTACAATCAAGAGCTTCTTTAAAAGTTATAATAATTGTAACCGTTTAATCAAATTTCAAGGATCCGGATCTCCGGATCCCTAGAACTTGGTGGGAGAGATCCGGAGGCAATCTCTTCCCAATACCGACATGTGGGTGCGTGTGGGGCCCGTGGTGTGCTTCTGCACAACAAGCTCCTTATTCAAAAATTCATATCTTTCCACATGTCAACAAAATTTCATGATGGATGTATGCATATCTCAAAAGTTGTACTTTGATGTGTGTTAACTTTTCTTTTATAGAAATTTATTAAGGAAACTTGTGGATAATAACGTTAAGCATAATGTTATGTAAGTTATATATTTATTAAGGAAACTTGTGGATAATAACTTTAAGCATAATGTTAGGTAAGTTATATATTTAGATCATATTTTTTTTAAATTTATATGATGTGATTGTTAATAATAAGATTTTAATTAAGTATTGATTAATGTGCAAATTTCATATTAATAACACATCACATTGTTTATAAATTTAGGCTATAAAATTAGTCCACCTGACATTATTATAACATTAAAATAAACTTATGGAAGAGATTAAAAAAAAAAAAAGCTAATGGTTGTTACAATGCACGTTTTATCTTTCAATCTTAGTTATTCAAATTTTTTTTTTAACAAAAAAAAAAGTTCAATTTCGTGTCATTTAAAACTAGTTTTTTTATTATTTCATTTTGTTATGTTTTTTGTTTTATTTGATTAAAGCGATGATTGATACGAATAAGAACTAGAAATAAAATGGTAGGAGGAACTAGTGGAGATCATTCGTGATAAATTCGGATATGAGTTTATTGAATTTGCGGTCCGTCGCCCATCTCTATCTTCCAATTTTAGTTTTTTTTTTTCTTTTATTTTTGCTTTTTTCGTCAATATGCAAGCATCTGTCATTGTTTTTTTTTTTTTTTGTCAAACAAGCATCTGTCATTGTTTGTCCCCTTCAAAGTTTCAGACAAAACAAATATTAAAGGAATTTCTTTTGCGAGTCCCGACTAATTTTCTGAATCCAAAGGAAGCGGAGAAAGGCGGAATCGGAGAAAAAGTCCGAACAAACAAAAAATATCAGCAGCAAAGTAACTGATTAACAGGTGACCGGGAAATAAAGATAAAAATAATATAGGACAACCGGACAAGTCAAGAACTTGGCAGCTTCAATCATTTAAAAAAAAAAAATTAAAAAATTGGAAGCAATCTACATCCACACACACTCTCTGTCACTCTCTCTCACCGTTACAGTGGTCCTCTCTCTCTCTCTCTCTCTCTCTCTCTCTCTCTCTCTCTCTCACTGTTATAGTGGTAGTAGTAGGAACCATTTTTAAATGTTCATCTGTCCTTTAAATTAATACATGAAATTTTGGAAGTAGGGCATTTGTTGTACTGATTTGGTGGGTTTCTGTTCTGGTTGTGGGTGTGCTCCTGCTCCATTGTTTGACAATTGTCCGAGTTATCCGGAACCCAACTCAGTTTGGTAGTTAGAGAGTGAGTGAAGTGGCTGACGGATGTTGAAGGGTTGTTGGCCAACTGCTTCTTAAACCCATCTCTTTGTCCCTCTGTTTCTCTTCTGTCTTCTCTCCAGATTGCTGTGGATCGATCTCGATTGAGAAAATGAATCTGAGGAGCCATTCTGGATCTTAATCTGCAAATTATATCAGTAAAATATTGCAAAACTTGAGGCTGGATTTGTCTCTATACCAAGATTCCGCCTAAGACCAGCCAGCTAGCCACCGAAGCCAGTCCTCACCCATCACCCATTTTTAGGATATTTACCCTGCTGCTCTGGAAGTACAGATTGCAGTGCGCGCACACACACACACACTCTCTCTCTCTCTCTCTCTCTCTCTCTCTCTCTGACCCCCTGAAGGACGAGGTAAGCATCAAGCATCTTAATTTGAAGTGCTTATGGGAGATGCAATTGCAGACCTATTTACCCTTTTGGAGTGAGGAGTGGCTACTTATGAGTGAGTTGGATCTGGGTCTTGTTTGAATGATTTTTCAAGTTTTCTGATGTGGCTACATTTTCGTTTCAGGTAATTTTTGAGATTGGGGGTCTCATTCGTTCATTCGTTTTTAATCATAATTCGTTGGCGAAAAGATGAAGAAGGGAGCCGTGCTGGTGGCTATTGCTGCTACAATTGGTAACCTCCTGCAAGGATGGGATAATGCCACAATTGCCGGTACTTATCCGCTACAGATTTTCGATATCAGTATCTTTTCGAGTTTAAAACCAACCCATGTTTGAAGTGAATTTTAAGCATTTCCCAGTCACAGTTATTTTATATGGTTTGTTCATTTGAATCACAGTTTAGAGCCAATATATAGTTATTTCTTGCCTCTATGTTTCCAGGGGCTATTGTTTACATAACGAAAGAATTCGACTTGGGGAGTTCTTTGGAAGGCCTTGTTGTGGCCATGTCACTCATCGGAGCAACAATTATTACAACTTGCTCAGGAGCCATATCAGATTGGATTGGTCGGCGGCCAATGTTAATAGCATCCTCAGTCTTTTATTTTGTGAGTGGTTTGGTAATGGTGTGGTCACCCAATGTCTATGTACTATGTATAGCAAGGCTGTTAGATGGATTTGGAATCGGCCTAGCAGTTACTCTCATCCCACTCTATATATCTGAAACTGCCCCACCAGATATAAGGGGATCCTTGAATACTCTTCCGCAGTTCCTTGGTTCAGGCGGCCTGTTTCTGTCCTATTGTATGGTTTTTGGGATGTCACTGATGGACTCACCAAGCTGGAGATTGATGCTTGGGGTTCTTTCCATCCCCTCTTTGATCTACTTTGGGTTAACAGTGTTTTACTTGCCTGAATCTCCTCGATGGCTTGTGAGTAAGGGCAGGATGCTTGAGGCAAAGATTGTTCTCCAGCAGTTACGTGGCACTGAAGATGTTTCTGGTTTGTTCCATGCTATTGGTTTGCCATATTTTGTTTGTATGCATAGATCCGCTTCCAGATTGCTTAGAATCCATCTCTTGTTACAGTGGACCACTTCTTAATTAGTGTTGACTCATACATTGAATGGCGCTTGGTATTGCATACTAAAATTCATATCACAAATTCATGCAGCATTCACTGAAATTTAGTCTGATAAACCAGAGCGTTTAAAAGGCTGCATAATATCTTTATGTGTAAAAGATGCTCGGATATGCCTTCATTACTTCCTTTGGTTTCCCATTTAATGCTATTTTTATTTAGACAAATAGTTTTTCACATGTATAAAAATGGTTTAGACATTTTAGTTAATTTTTACTAATGCTCGTAGGAAACTGTATTACTTATGAAGAAATTATGTTCTCAGATGTTTTCTGTTTAGCATACCACAGCTCTCTGGTTGTTATATATAAACATAATAGAAAAACAAGTAGGAAGGTATGCACATGTTCACAAGAAGGTCCAATGGTTTCTTTCATTTTTTTTCTATTTTTTTTTTATCGAATCCAAACGCTTTCTTGAATAATGCGCAGATTGTTAGATGTTTGCTTCACATAAAAATCTGATTCGTCATCGCTGTTTCTACTTTTTGTTTTCACTTGCTTTGCCACGTATAGATTAATGCTCAGATTGTTATATGTGTGCTTCACCTCAATATTGTTTTTGTAAACCTGTTGATATTGTGCTAGGCTAGGAGTTCTAAGAGTGACAAGTACACTCAAATCTCAGATTAAGCATTTACATAACTGTCTGCATGCATAACCTGTTGATTTTGTGTAAATCTATGCCCCTTACCGTCAATATTGTCCACATTCATATCATAATTCATGCAGCATTCACTGAAATTTAGTTTGGTAAACCAGAGCGTGTAACAACAATGACAACAACAACAAAGCCTTATCCGACTATAAGGATGCATAATATCTTTATGGGCAAAAGGCTGCATAATGTCTTTATGTGTAAAAGATTGCTCAGAGATGCCCTGATTACTTCCTTTGGTTTCCCATTTAGTGTTATTTTTTATTTAGGCAATTAGTTTTCAGCTGTATAAAAATGGTTTAGACATTTAATTAATTTTTACTAATGCTTGTAGGAAAATGTAGAAATTTTCGCAGATGTTTTCTGTTTAGCATACTGCAGTTCTGTGGTTGTTATATATAAACTTCAATAGAAAAAACGAGTATAGGAAGGTATGCAGATGTTTGCACAAGGTCCAAAGGTTTCTTTGATTTTGTTTTTTGTTTTTTCGATCGAATCCAAACATTGAATAATGCTGAGATTGTTATATGTTTGCTGCACATCAATATTGTTTTCGTAAACCTGTTGATATTGTGCTAGACTAGGAGTTTTAAGAGTGACAAGTACACTCTAATATAAGATTGAGCATTTATAGAAATGTCAAGCTTTTCTATTTGTGTAAATCTATGCCCCTTTATTGTAAATGTTGCTAACACATATGGTTTATAGGTGAACTGGCTTTGCTGGTTGAAGGTCTTGGAATTGGGGGTGAAACATCAATAGAAGAGTACATAATAGGCCCAGCTGATGAGCTTGGCGATAGTCAGGATCCAGCTGACAAAGATAAAATCAAGTTATATGGACCTGAAGAAGGCCTTTCCTGGGTTGCCAGACCTGTCACTGGACAGGGTTCTCTTATTAGTCTTGTTTCTCGCCAAGGAAGCATGGTAAACCAGGGCGTGCCTTTAATGGACCCTCTTGTCACTCTGTTTGGTAGTGTTCATGAAAATTTCCCAGAGACTGCAAGTACCCGAAGCATGCTTTTCCCTAATTTTGGCAGCATGTTCAGCACAGCAGATCGGCCTAAGACTGACCAATGGGATGAAGAGAGTTTGCACGGGGAAGGTGAGGGCTACGGATCTGATGGTGCTGGGGGAGACTCAGATGACAATTTGCATAGTCCATTGATTTCACGTCAGGCAACAAGTCTGGAAAAGGATTTAGTGCCCCCTGCTTCCCATGGCAGTGCTCTAAGCATGAGGCGGCACAGCAGTCTCATGCAAGGAACAGGGGAGACATCTGGCAGCACAGGCATCGGTGGCGGATGGCAGTTGGCATGGAAGTGGTCTGAGAGAGAAGGCGAGGATGGAAAGAAGGAAGGAGGATTTAAAAGGGTATATTTGCATCAGGAGGGAGGCCCAGGCTCCCGTCGTGGGTCCCTTGTGTCACTTCCTGGTGCTGATGTTCCTACAGAAGGTGAGTTTATCCAGGCTGCTGCTCTGGTTAGTCAGCCGGCTCTTTATTCGAAAGAGCTCATGGATAAGCATCCTGTTGGACCTGCAATGGTTCATCCAGCAGAAACAGCTTCAAAAGGACCAATATGGGCTGCTCTGCTTGAACCAGGAGTTAAGCATGCATTGTTAGTTGGAATGGGAATCCAGATTCTCCAGCAGGTAGTAAATCATTACAGATAATTCTGAAGTTTTTATCTCTATCTTTTTATAAACAATAATTCTAAATACATTCACGGTTAAAGTATCTCCCTTTTTGGGCAATTAGTTAAGTTACTCTCTTTTTTCAGTAGGTAATTAACCTCAATTTGTAATCTTCACTGGGTTAAGGCTAATGACTGAAGTGTTAAATAATTGTGCAGTTTTCTGGCATAAATGGGGTTCTCTACTACACTCCTCAAATTCTTGAAGAGGCAGGCGTTGAAGTACTTCTTTCAGACTTGGGTCTCAGTTCAACGTCTTCATCCTTCCTTATAAGTGCATTCACAACATTGTTGATGCTTCCTTGTATAGCTTTGGCCATAAAGCTCATGGATATCACTGGTCGAAGGTGATTTATTCTTCTCTACTTTTATTTGTTTTTATAATCTGAGCTCAAACTCTTCGGTTAGGGGGGGCTCACATTCAAGGTCATATCTTTAGCTACATCACTTATTAATTGGAATAAGTGACAAGGAACATGTGTAGAGTTCAAATGTTAACTGGTGCATTCCATGTTGCAGGATGCTGCTGCTGACTACGATTCCAGTGTTGATAGTAGCACTCATCATTCTCGTGGTTACCAACCTTTTGACCTTGGGTTCAGTTCTTCATGCAGTACTATCAACCACTTGTGTTATCGTCTATTTCTGCGTCTTTGTCATGGCATATGGGCCAATTCCAAATATCCTGTGCTCCGAAATATTTCCCACAAGGGTGCGTGGCCTGTGCATTGCCATCTGCGCCTTGGTGTACTGGATTGGGGACATCATCGTCACTTACTCGCTACCTGTGATGCTTGATTCAATGGGCCTATCCGGTGCCTTTGGGATTTACGCAGCGGTTTGTGTCATTTCTTTTGTATTCATCTTCTTGAAGGTTCCGGAAACCAAAGGCATGCCCCTCGAAGTCATCACCGAGTTCTTTTCTGTTGGTGCAAGACAAGTTGCGGCTGCCAAAAACGAGTAATTGCAAACTCGTGCAGTGTTACTGTGGACGTCCATCTTGTCAATTGCAGTGCATTTGAATATTCAAGCAGGTTTACTCTTCAATTTTGATGCGTGTATGATAAAGTAGCTCGAGTATTTAGGATTGGAGATTATAGAGTAAGAAAGCTTAGCTGACTGGGTTGAGTCGTTGACTCTTCAATTTTCATGTCCTTATTTAAATAAACCATATTCAAGAGCCAAATGTAGTACTGGATTTGCCGAGTGTTTTTATATGGGGAGTCAGATATCTGGCGGGAATAGGGGAAGGGGGGGTCTGGAGATTCTTAATATGGAATAAATTAAATAGTGACCTTTAAAATCTTGTCAAACCTACTAGGCCATCTCCAAGGGAGTGCTAAAGGCCTCATTTGATTATCATGAAGAAAATATACCTCTACTAGTCCGCACAAAAATGATAAGAAAAGGGACGATTTTTCTTCGTGAGTAATCTTTAATTTGGACAAAATTGGGAGTTGTCATTCATTTCTTCCTTTAAAATGTCTTTAATATAGTGAATAGTCTTATCCAAGCTAATCCTCTCTATGAAACGAGGCCAAGGGGTTCAATATGTAGTGTAGAATTATCTTCCCTCTAAATCTCATCCCCTCCAATCCCCTCCTCACTCACTTTTTTTTTTCCTTCTGTTTTTCTCTTTATAAAAAAGTCAACATTAGATATTAACATGACTTAATCGTGATTCGTGACCGTTCAAATAGAAAAGAACTGAAAAAGAAGAGAATTTGGAGAGAAGAGAATCCGTTCAATATTAGCCAATTTTCCAATAGTGTGCCAAACATAATCTCTCAAAAGAGTCTCGAGATGTCACTTAGTACTATGGTCTAATAGTATTCATCTTTATTTGTAAGTGAAATGTTTTAGGTTCAATTTTCCCAAAAGACGAATTTAAATCAAATTGTTGCTAGCCTATTGTGAAACTAAACTCACTCCCTCCTCTTTAAATTAGATAATATCGTTTGTTTAAAAAAAATATTGAGCAAAAAGTGCCCCAAGGGGCCGCCCAAAATTGTATGGCTCGTCACTGTGCAGTGGTCACCAGATGAAAAGTTGTATGGGTAGTGGGTAACTATGAGTCAGTGTGTCAGTGTGGCACACTGCATCAGTTATCACACATGTGCATAAATTTTTCATTCCCCAGATTTTCTGCGTTTGAATTTGCGGCCATGAGGGTGCCACCCCCCACTGGGATTGTTGTAGATGATCATGAGCCCACAAGGTTGTTGCAGTGGACACCAGTTATGTATTCGTGCATAGTCTAGCTTCGTCTTCCTTTATCTTCTTTCATCATTTGGCGACCCGCTCCACCCATTCAGTTTCGTGTTGAAACTTGACCTCGAGCGGTCATCCATTGCAGAATTAGTTGACAAATTATTGGAGATGAGAGAAATTGCTGAGGAATGTATCAGATGGAAGTTGTGAATGATATATGGAACTCAATGCACACTATTTGTTGATACGTGAAGTTGAAGATAAGAGGTGTCACGTTAATAAAATTTTAGTTAGAAATTTAGATATTTGCTCATAAATCGACACACATAACTCAATTTGAAAAATGATTAAAGGACAAAATTATCACATCGATAAGAATTTAATCAGAAATCTGGAGAGTTGCTCACGAATTGATACGTGTAACTTGAAATCATATATGATTAATAATTAAGATTTAATTTTGATAAGGTGTCGTGTGAACTAAAAGCTTATGCGAAATCTTGCTAATTTCGACAAAAAAAAAAAAAATCTTGCTAAATGGCTCTCAATTCTACACGTGTCATATCTGAAATCATATGTTGAATGTATGAGTAATACACAATAATAGTTTAATTATTTTAAATAAGGGAGTTTTAACAAAAACATTTCCGATACTGTTCACTTTTAACGAAAAACCACATTTTTACCTTTAACTGTCACTATTTACTATACCTTTAAAAAGGGTTTTTCGTTAAAAGATAAGTTTTTTTGAACTTTTCGTTAGTTTTCCTTAATTGAATCATGTGAATAATACATAATAGTAGAATGTATAAGTGTTATACCATAGTTTTTCTCAATATACTAAAAATCAATAAATATTGAAAAGACTAAAATATAGCTCCTACATAATTGGAAATGAAATTATAATCCGGCACTTATTCTTTAAAATATATATTTTTTGATGAAGTAAAGTGAAAAAGAGCTCGAGGCTATATTTAGCTTGGCACTGCTGGAGACGTAAAGATTTAAGATAATTTTTATGAAAAAAGATTTTGGTTAAGTTTATTTTAATAAAAAACAATGTTATAATTTTATTTAATAAAAAAGACTTAAATTTTAATAAAAATGACAAAAAAACTTAAAACTTAAATGAAAAATACATAATTTTAATATTAAAAAAATTAAAATAAAAAAAACTGAATCGCATGAACTGTTTATGAAACTTATGATATTGTTTATGAAACTTAACGGTACTACACTATTTATGAAACTTAATACACTGTTTATGAAACTTAACGGTTCTACACTGTTCATGAAATTTAACGGTACTACACTATTGGTAGATGAAGATTAATTATATATGTAGTTATATAATAATATATATGTGTAAAAACAATAGAAAATTCCTAATCCTCCTTTTGCGTATGTAATCTACAAGGGACGAATGTGACTAAATTCTTGCACAAGTAGTCTAAATACAGATGCGAAGAAAATATTGAAATATATAAAATTGTTAGAGAGAAAGAGGAGAGGCGTTGTCAAGATAATTTGAAAAAGGGAGACTTTGGATGCGGTCCCTAGTTATGAATAGTCTTTGACTGAAACCTTGTTGGTTTTCAATTTTTGATCCAAGTCCCTGAAATTAATTGATAATTTATTTCTATGTACGTTACTATATTTTTTAAATTAAAAATTAAAATTTATAGTTGTTTATAGTAATGAGATTTTAAATAAAAAACCATAATTTGTGGGATTAAAAATATTAAAATATAAATATACTATTGTGTGTGTGTGTAAACATGGGTACATTCATAAAAAATAACCAAAAAATTATTGTATCAAAACATGGATACATTCTTCAAAATGGGTACATTTAGCAAAAATAAAAATGGGTACAAATAAATAAAAAAATATGGGTACAATACAAATAAAACTTTAAAAAATATGGGCACAAAAAGAAATTAATATATGGGTACAAATTAAAACTGAAAGGAAAATTGGTACAAATTAAAAAAGGGCTGCAAATTAAAAATGGGTACAAACTAAAAATAAAAATATATGATAAAAAATTTAGCCATAAATATAAATATACTAATTGTAATATTTTTAATATTAAATGAATATATTTAGAAATAAAAAATATTTTATTATTGAAATAATTAATGATATTATTAATACAAAGGACCTTGATCAAAAATTGAAAAGTAATAAAGTTTTAATCAATAGAGTAGTAAAAATAAGGATGAAAACCTAATTACTCCTTTGAAAAATCATATTGTTAATCATGAGATATTGCCTGAACAACATCCTCAAAATATTTTCTGAGACTTGGATGATTCAGTTTCACCATAACTACTAACTGACCTTCGCTGTATTCAAGCACTGAAATCAGTAAATTTAAATTTAAACACAAAAGATAAAGTAGGGGAGTACGCACCATTGTAGAGCGTGATACTGAGATCTACTAGAACAGTAAGAGATGAAACTACAACACCGTTCAATATACATTTCATCCTTTAATTTAAAACCGGTATCTGAACTGGCTACATCATATCCCAAAACTTGAAATTCTCAATTAATATCTAGACCTGCTAATTACATACAACTCAGAATTCAAGCTTGTGTAGCAATTTGACAGACGACAAATACAAACACAAGCCAAGATCATATTCAGTCATGCATTTCCTCATAAGGTGGCACACTGCGAGATGAATTTGGGGCACGTTCTGATAATGGTGGATTGAAGTTACCTGATTGCTTATTGATGCGGCTTTCTTCTCCACGGTCAGGTGACTTTGGACCTGACTTGAATGCATTCGTAAAATCACTATCATCGCTAGAGTCATTCACTAACCTGTTCAACTTTTGCTCCTACGAAATGAAAATCCAGAAATTGTCAAGATGAATTATTGCAATATTAGTCGAAGCAATGGAAATTCCTTTCCCCTTGTGCCAAAAACTGTGATGATGAATTACAGATACTTACCCTCTGCAGTGCTTCATGCTCAGCTTGAATTCGAAATGGAACACCGTGTTTTTGATACACATTGTTTTGTGCCAAGTCTTCGTCAATGTCACCAACAGTGGTTGCAAAAGGATGATTGGCAGGAATCCACCTAACCGTATCAGGGTCAACATCCGGCGGTATTGAATCCCCTTCCTTAAGGAAAATTGTAGGTCTCTTCCACTGGTAAGCGCGCGACCTCCTTTTCTGATGGACAACTTGCTGCTCCTTTGTAAGCGTAACAGGGGCTAGGCGATAAACCTTTCCGCACATCTCTACAGTTGAATTTCCTTTACCAAGCTTGACCAGTGGATTATTGAACGGGTCATCATACTTGAGAGGCGTTGAACTGTGAAATAAACGATCGGAATTTAAGTCTTCACAGTTATCGTCTCATCAAAGATTATTATACAAAGACCATGAGAAAACAAGTGTGATAAGGATTGAAATCATACATGCCTCTTCTATCAGACCTAAGCTGGCCGCGTCTAACAAGATCAGCGACAGAGCCAGGGCGGTCGTACTTAGATTTCCTAACCACAAACACTCTCACAGCAATGACCACAAATGCAGTTGCTATACACAAACCAATTGCCAAATCGAATCCCTCTCGTTGTCGCATCTGATCATTATCCCGAAAAGAAAGCATATTACAGTTAAACCAGTCGCAATGCATAGACCGCAAGCCAATGTACACGTTGTACAGACACTGAAACAAAAACCCAGCAAGAAAAAAACATTCCCGTAAGAGAAACCCTAATATTAGTAATGAAAATGTTACCGAAAAGACCAATGGGGTGACGGAGCTGATCATTCCCTGCAATTTTCCGATTGAGTCTTTGAGATTTGTTATGGTAATTTTGTTCTCAGTCTTCGCTACCTCACCATTAGGAGATGTGTGGTCGTCACCAGCAGAACCAACCGAGCCGTCAATGGCTCTCGGTGGAAACCTCTCACTGGATTTCAGTCGCCGAACCCGGCCGAATTCGGGTCTAAGTTTCAGTAGGAGTGAAGGGGTCCGATGGTTTGAGTTTGAGCCCCAAATCGAGGGCTATGATTCGGAATTCAAAGCCAAAATTAAAACGGTGAGAAATTGAAACAAATAATTTTGTGAAATTTGGTATCGTGATTGCAAAAAGCGCCATGTATGACAGAGGAGATGAAAGCGCGTTCAGAAACATACCTGGAAGGATAGCAACTGGAATTGGAGAGAAGAAATGGAAGCCATTACATTAGAGGATGACTGGGTCTGGTGCTTCAGTATCATATCTGAGAATGAATTAGAGCAATTTATTTTAATTTTTGCTAAATTAGCTAGTAAATAGTGTAAAAAAACACGAAGAAGATATTTTAGCTAAGTATTTAATTACGAGTTTAAAAAATTTAAACGACTTTACAGATATTATTCAACTCATACAGCTCTATACGCATTCAATTATGATTGAATTTTAAGACGATTTTTTAAAAAGAAAAACTTTAATTAGAGAGATTTTATAATGTTTTTTAAGCGTTAGAAAATTACACCCCAACTCCTAGTAATTTTACCTAAAGTTCACATAAAATGTATGATACTTCAGTAAACTTTATGGATTTATAAATCTTTCATAGTCTTTCAAAATCTTAAAACATCTCCATCATCGAAATACTGAGATTTTAACCGATATAAATCTTTCAAAATTTTAAAACATCTCCATCATCGAAACACTGAGATTTAAATGAATAATTTTTAGGTATTAACTAATTTTTATTCTTGAAAAAAATAAATTTATTAAAGGAAAAAAAAATCTAGGGCCACGAATAAATACTTAATCAAATAACTTAATTTTAAATAAGAGTAAACTGTCGGTTTACCCCATGAACTTTCACCTCACTTTTGATTTCCCCCCTGAACTTTTCCATTGGAAAATTAAGGACTCAAACTAATTTTTTTAGCCAATTTGCCCCATACCGTTAGTTTTTCATATATTCCATCCATATTTCCGTTAAGTGAGACCATGTGCACAACATGTGAGGGTAGTTAAGTTATTTCACTCTTAAAAATAATTAAAAAACTGAAAATAATAAAAAAAGCAAAACTTTCCCTCTATTTTTTCCCGCTAATTCCTATCCTCGATTTTATTTTTCCCTCTCATTCCTATGCATAAGAAATGACATATGGTGTTATTGTCTACCATTTTTATTTTCTCTAACAAATTAATAATTTGACAAATGCTAATGGTGCTATTGTCTCCAAAGCAGTGCATTAATATAAGAAACCCTAGTATTTTTTATGGACATGTTTCTTATATTAATGCACTGCTTTGGAGACAATAACACCATGAGCATTTGTCAAATTATTAATTTGTTAGAGAAAATAAAAATGGTAGTACATGCTTCAAAAAAAAGATTAACTTAGCTACTTATGAAGACAATAACACCATATGTTATTTCTCATGCATAGGAATGAGAGGGAAAATTAAAATTGAGGATAGGAATTAGCGGGAAAAAATAGAGGGAAAATTATTATTATTATTTATTTTCAGTTTTTAATCATTTTTAAATTGAAATGACTTAACTATACTCACATGTTATGCACATGGTCTCACTTAACGGAAATATGGATGGAATATATGAAAAACTAACGGTAGGGGGCAAATTGGCTAAAAAAATTAGTTTGAGTCCTTAATTTTCTAATAGAAAAGTTCAGGGGGGAAATCGAAAGTGAGGTGAAAGTTCAGGGGGTAAACCGATAGTTTACCCTTTTAAATAAATCAGTTAGCTTTAATTATAAAGATTCACCAAAAGCACCTTTTGCCCTTCTAAGACCTCCCAAATGAATTTTTATCTTAAGATAAATAAAGAATATTAGTGAATTTTTATCTTAACAGTGGAGTTGATTTTTTTAATTCTTTCTAAATTATAATTTAAAACTCATTTTGAGAGTCTATTAGAGATTTAAAAATGGAGTAAAGTTACCAAAATAACACAGGGCGGCCAGTAGTTTGAGATAAATTTTAAGCTTGTATTGGGAAGAGGATCCTCTCCTGAGCTCAGGATGGGGGTCATTCTGATCACGAAATTCGGACTGTTCAAATTTAATCCAACAGCTCGAACTAGGAGGTCATTTAAAAGTTATAATAATTACAATCGTTAGATTAAATTTGAACGGTTAGAATTTCATGATCAGGACGATTCTCATCCTGAACTCAGAAGAGGATCCTCTTTCCTTGTATTGTACATGGTATGGTATGAGGATAGTTAATAGAGGCAGAAATGTCCCAATGAATCTTCTTGACCCCTCAAAAAGTTGGACTGCTTTGCCAAGTCTCCCCAACTAATCCTTGTTTTATTCTTCCTTCTTTTAAACAAACAATATTATCTACATTAAAAAGAATCTTAATGTGATTTAAATTTGTGTTTTCGAAATTGTGTTTTGGGAAATTGACAGTAATTCTCCGAAAAATTACCGCCAAGCAAAGTTTAGCAAACAAGGATTTTTGTATGTTTACCACCACCGTCGCTGACGCTGTCTCCTTCTCCCTCAGATTCAAAGTCATAATTCTACTTCCTTGAGATTCAAAATCAAACCTTGAGAAGCCTAGAGGGCCCAAAAGCCATGGCAGTTACTTACGCTGCTCCTTCCTCACTTATGCGTTTGCTATAAACCCTAATCCCAATTTCCTCCCCTCCCACTCAAATTAATTGTTTCTCCCTCAAAATTCAAACCCTTCTGAATTTCCTTCTCCGCTACACGAACTTATGGGCACAGGTATCTCCCATAAACCCTAATTATTCGTTGCTTTTTCTTCATACCCTTTGGCTTTTGCTTCTTCACATTTAGATGCTATAATTTGGTAATGTATTTTGACGATTTTTCGAAACAAAATTAGTGGTTCTAATTGCATTAATCATTTGCTTACTCTTGCTTTAATTTGTTTATAAACATTTTCTAATTTGGTTGATGAATTCCAGCTCGTAATTTGACGGAGGAAGAGAGAAAGAGGGGCAGGGAAATTACTTGGGATGATAAGGAAGTCTGCGGGCACTATTTGGTTCGGTTTTGTCCGTTCCATCTCTTCGCCAATACTCGAAGCGATCTAGGTGCATTGCTTTTAAATTTCGTGTTGAATTGCACCTGTTCAAACTATTTAGTTGCTGAGAAAGAGCAAGCAAGAAATGTCTGAATTGGGATTCGATTCCCGAATCATTTGCTTTTCGGATTTTTGGAGAGTATAACACATCACTGACACCAAATCTTTTGTTTATCAGGACAGTGCCCTAAAATCCATGACCCGAAGTTGAAGGAAAGGTGACTAACTGGACGTTTTATTTAGATTAGGATTTTCTTGTGGGAAGTGTTTCTTGAGGTGTCATATTACCCTTTTTTTATACATCTAGATCGAATGCAATTAAAGGAATTATCTTTTCTTCTTTCATGTTAAGTTAATTGGTTGTACTGGATTTGCTACAAAATATCCATTTTATGCATACAGATTCATACGTGTGGAAAAACTTCAAAATACTTCAACCAATTGCATGTCGCATGTTGCAATACTTCAATGTTGCTCCAATGTATGCATACTTAGCAGGTTCATACATTTGTGTACAATTGCTTTCATTAAGCGTTTATAAGAGTATCTAGACTGTTTGTTGAAACTCGAAGTTTAGTTTTCAAAATCAGATGATAATCTGAGGTCATTAAATACGCTTTCTTCCCTTTCATCAGAATTTTACAAACTTACTGACTGCCTTTTCATCATAAATCCATCAGCTGCTGCCTTTTATTTTCCTTCAAGGACCCCCTTTTTCTACCTGCTATTGGACTGATTATTTTCTCCCTTTTAGTTTTGAGTGTTACTTTTTATTTTCTTATTATAGTTTTGAGAAGTCACCACAGCATGATGCATACGTGCCCAAGTTTGAAGCCGAACTTGCTCAGTTTTGTGAGATGTTGGTAAGTTGCACTTCTTTCCATTTTTTGATGATCAGGAATTATTCACCTATATTTATGCTCAACAACAACAACAACAACAAAGCCTTTTCCCACTAAGTGGGGTCGGCTATATGAATCCTAGAACGCCATTGCGCTCGGTTTTGTGTCATGTCCTCCGTTAGATCCAAGTACTCTAAGTCTTTTCTTAGAGTCTCTTCCAAAGTTTTCCTAGGTCTTCCTCTACCCCTTCGGCCCTGAACCTCTGTCCCGTAGTCACATCTTCGAACCGGAGCGTCAGTCGGCCTTCTTTGCACATGTCCAAATCACCAGAGCCGATTTTCTCTCATATTTCCTACAATTTCGGCTACTCCTACTGTACCTCGGATATCCTCATTCCCAATCTTATCCTTTCTCGTGTGCCCACACATCCCACGAAGCATCCTCATCTCCGCTACACCCATTTTGTGTACGTGTTGATGCTTCACCACCCAACATTCTCTGCCATACAACATCGCTGGCCTTATTGCCGTCCTATAAAATTTTCCCTTGAGCTTCAGTGGCCTACGACGGTCACACAACACGCCGGATGCACTCTTTCCATCCAGCTCGTATTCTATGGTTGAGATCTCCATCTAATTCTCCGTTCTCTTGCAAGATAGATCATAGGTAACGAAAACGGTCGTTTTTTGTGATCTTCGCTAGATTGCTCCGGTCATTAGTGTGGATAAGTATATAAATGGATAGAGATAGGAAAGCAAACACAAGATGTACGTGGTTCACCCAGATTGGCTACGTCCACGGAATAGAAGAGTTCTCATTAATTGTGAAGGGTTTACACAAGTACATAGGTTCAAGCTCTCCTTTAGTGAGTACGAGTGAATGATTTAGTACAAATGACATTAGGAAATATTGTGGGAGAATGATCTCGTAATCACGAAACTTCTAAGTATCGGAGTGTGGTGTCGTCTTGACTTGCCTTATCTGTCTCATAGGTAGATGTGGCATCTTCTCTGGAAGTACTCTTCCTCCATCCAGGGGTGGTATCTTTAACTGGTGGAGATGCACAAGGTAATGTATCAATTTCACTTGAAGCTTACTTGTAGTTTCAGGCTTGGTCAAGCGCGATACAAACCATGTAGTAGGAGTCCCCCAAGTCGCCGAGCTAGGGGGTCTGTTGAAAGAGGTGACAGACAAGGTAAGCAATCAGAGCTCCGACTGATTGTTCACCTTCTCCCCATCTTGCAGCAGCATGAAGGATAAAGAGAAGAAAAATGAGAAGAGATGATATGAGATACTTTTGCTTTTGAAGAAGTAACTTTCCACAGGCTTATTCTTGAACTGAGCTGGAGGGTTTTCTGGTTTCCTCCAGAGTATAAGGCCGACTGAAGAATTTGAGGGTCAAAACAAGTCCATCAAATCTAGAGTACGTTCCACCCTGCTGATATGGGATACTTTTGCTTTTGACAGAGTAATGGATGTATCGGCACGTGTGCTGTTACGCTTGTCTCCACATGCTTCCTTGTATCCTTCGCACTTGCCCTATCTGTTCCTCAAGCAGATGCGGAATCTTCCCTGGAAACATAAGATGTTGAAGATGAGTACTCGAGAGCAATGCCAGGTAAGTAATCAGGTAAGGGGTTCCAGGCAGTCAGTTCCTGGCTGGAAGCTTGATTCCAAGTGCTGACTGATTGCTCTCTTTCTCCTTGTCTTGCAGGTAAAAACAAGGCCAAAAGAAAAAACAGGGAAAAAGCATGATATGGGATACTCTTGCTTTTAACCCTGATGATATGAGATATTCTTGCTCTAGTATAGCTTGTTTGCAGAGGTATTATCGGGGGGAAAGAAAGCTGAATATTTCGAAAGGCTTTGTTGGGAGTGCCCTCTCAGATATGATGAAGGGTTGAGCATTTTTGCAGGTCTGCCTGTCCGTTGGGGATGGAGGTCGACATATATAGGAGTCTCCCTAACAACAAGTAGTAATGCTATTCCTTTACCCTGCTTGGTCATAGCACGGTAGTGGGAGCTGCCAGTTTCACATATTTTAACTCTGTCAGAGCACTTTGAAAAAGTGGTCTGTGGTATCTGGCTCTCGAGATTCGGAGAACGATGCCTCTTCGATTTTTGAGAAAGCAATCATGTTGGGGGTCTGACTCTCGAGATTCGGAGAGCAGTGTCTCTTCGATTTTTGAGGAAGTAATCATGTTGGGAGTTTGGCTCTCGAGATTCGGAGGGCGGTGCCTCTTCGATTTTGGAGCAAGCAATCTTGTTGGGAGTGTTGTCTCGAATGTGAGTAAAGGTTGGACATGTTTGCTAGTCTACCTTGCCACGAAGCACAAAGGTTGACACATAGGGACTTTCCAATTATCCAGCAATGGTACTGTTCCTTTACCCTCTCTTCGATTTTGAGAAAGTAGTCATGTTGGGAGTCTGGCTCTCGAGATTCGGAGGACGGTGCCTCTTCGATTTTGGAGCAAGCAATCTTGTTGGGACTGTTTTCTCGAATGTGAGTAAAGGTTGGGCATGTTTGCTAGTCTACCTTGCCACGAAGCACATAGGTTGACACACAGGGACTTTCCAATTATCCAGCAGTGGTACTGTTCCTTTACCCTTGTGGGTAATAATATGGTAGCTAGACCTTCAAAATTTATGTGTCTAAACTTTGTTAGTGCTGTTTCTTTGCTATTCTTTTACCTTTCTTGATCAGAGCGATGTAGTGGGAGCTGCAAGCTTCACGTGCTCAACTTTGGCAGAGAACTTTGGCAAAGTGATCTGTGGTACCCATGAGTTATTGTTGCGTGTGGGAAGTGGGTGATTGAACAGTAAGATTCATGTGCTTTCTACTTCACCAGAAGTCTTCGACAGAATGCCCATAATTTCTGCAAAGCTGAGTGTGCGTGTGACAGGTGCTGACAAGGCTAGAAAAGTAGGTGCCTCTTTGATTTCTGAGATCGGCCCTCGTGGTCTCTGAGCAGCCCAGCTTTTGAGAAAGCGAGCGCCTCTTCGATTGATTCGGAGAACGGTGCCTCACCGATTTTTGAGAAAGCAATCATGCTGGGGGTCTGGCTCTCGAGATTCGGGGAGCAGTGTCTCTTCGATTTTTGAGAAAGTAATCATGTTGGGAGAGTGGCTCTCGAGATTCGGAGGGCGGTGCCTCTTCGATTTTGGAGCAAGCAATCTTGTTGGGAGTGTTTTCTCGAATGTGAGTAAAGGTTGGGCATGTTTGCTAGTCTACCTTGCCACGAAGCACAGAGGTTGACACACAGGGACTTTCCAATTATCCAGCAATGGTACTGTTCCTTTACCCTCTCTTCGATTTTTAAGAAAGTAGTCATGTTGGGAGTCTGGCTCTTTAGATTCGGAGGATGGTGCCTCTTCGATTTTGGAGCAAGCAATCTTATTGGGAGTGTTTTCTCGAATGTGAGTAAAGGTTGGGCATGTTTGCTAGTCTACCTTGCCACGAAGCACAGAGGTTGACATACATGGACTTTCCAATTATCCAGCAGTGGTACTGTTCCTTTACCCTTGTGGGTAATAATATGGTAGCTAGACCTTCAAAATTTATGGGTCTAAACTTTGTTAGTGCTGTTTCTTTGCTATTCTTTTACCCTTCTTGGTCAGAGCGATGTAGTGGGAGCTGCAAGCTTCACGTGCTCAACTTTGGCAGAGAACTTTGGCAAAGTTATTTGTGGTACCCATGAGCTATTGTTGCGTGTGGGAAGTGGGTGATTGAACAGTAAGATTCATGTGTTTTCTACTTCCCCAGAAGTCTTTGACAGAATGCCCATAATTTCCGCAAAGCTGAGTGTGCGTGTGACAGGTGCTGACAAGGCTGGAAAAGTAGGTGCCTCTTCGATTTCTGAGATCGGCCCTCGTGGTCTCTAGGGAGCCCAGCTTTTGAGAAAGCGAGCGCCTCTTCGATTTCTGAGATCGGCCTTCGTGGTATTTGAGCAGCCCAACTTTTGAGAAAGCAAACGGCTCTTCGATTTCTGAGATCAACCCTCGTGATCTCTAAGCAGCCCAACTTTTGAGAAAGCAAACGCCTCTTCGATTTCTGAGCAGGCGCCTCTTTGATTTCTGAAGCTCCGTCGAGTGCAGATTTTTATAGGGGCTGGCATTAAGTTCCAAAGCACACTTGAATCTCCACCAGTAGAAGCTTCATTCTTGCACTTCTAAGATCTTGATTTGTCCGACCTCTTCTCTCTTCAACACCTTTGAAAATGTCTGGTCCCTCCGACCGTCGTTTTGACTTGAACCTTGTTGAAGAGGCAGCCCCGCCTTCTCCAGACAACATATGGCGCCCATCCTTCGTCTCCCCAACTGGTCCTCTTACCGTTGGGGATTCCGTGATGAAGAATGATATGACCGTTGCGGTGGTGGCCAGGAACCTTCTCACTCCCAAAGATAACAGACTACTTTCCAAACGGTCTGATGAGTTAGCTGTTAAGGATTCGCTGGCTCTCAGTGTTCAGTGTGCAGGTTCTGTGTCTAATATGGCACAACGCCTATTTGCTCGAACCCGCCAAGTTGAATCATTGGCGGCTGAAGTGATGAGTCTCAAACAGGAGATTAGAGGGCTCAAGCATGAGAATAAACAGTTGCACCGGCTCGCACATGACTATGCTACAAACATGAAGAGGAAGCTTGACCAGATGAAGGAAACTGATGGTCAGGTTTTACTTGATCATCAGAGATTTATGGGTTTGTTCCAAAGGCATTTATTGCCTTCGTCTTCTGGGGCTGTACCGCGTAATGAAGCTCCAAATGATCAACCTCTGATGCCTCCTCCTTCTAGGGTTCTGTCCAGTACTGAGGCTCCAAATGATCCCCCTCCGGTGCCTTCTCTTTCTGGGGCTCTACCGACTGCTGAGACTTCTCCTAAGCAACCTTTGTGAAGGCTCCCTCTTGTGTGTTTATTTTGACTCATGTATATGTACATATTTGTAGCTTATCGGGGATATCAATAAATAAGCTTTCCTTCATTTCAACGTATTGTGTTAAATACACCAAAGCCTTCTTCGCTAAGTTCTTTGAATTTTCTTTTGTTGAAGCTTGTATGTTGAAGCTTTCTGAGTGGAGCATGTAGGTTGGGGTAGTGTTCCCTTAATTTCCCGAGTGAGGAAAACTTCTTGGTTGGAGACTTGGAAAATCCAAGTCACTGAGTGGGATCGGCTATATGAATCTTAGAACGCCATTGTGCTCGATCCTGTGTCATGTTCTTCGTTAGATCCAAGTACTCTAAGTCTTTTCTTAGAGTCTCTTCCAAAGTTTTCCTAGGTCTTCCTCTACCCCTTCGGCCCTGAACCTCTGTCCCATAGTCGCATCTTCTAATCGGAGCGTCAGTAGGCCTTCTTTGCACATGTCCAAACCACCGTAACCGATTTTCTCTCATCTTTCCTTCAATTTCGGCTACTCCTACTTTACCCCGGATATCCTCATTCCTAATCTTATCCTTTCTCGTGTGCCCACACATCCAACGAAGCATCCTCATCTCCGCTACACCCATTTTGTGTACGTGTTGATGTTTCACCGCCCAACATTCTGTGCCATACAGCATTGCCGGCCTTATTGCCGTCCTATAAAATTTTCCCTTGAGCTTCAGTGGCATACGGCGGTCACACAACACGCCGGATGCACTCTTCCACTTCATCCATCCAGCTTGACCTATATTTATGCTCAATGAAAATAAAAATATTCACCTGTATTTCTTTGTCATATCGCAGGTGATGGATTTGGATAGAAGAGTAAGACGTGAGCGAGAACACCGTCACCAAGAGGTGGAACCTGCACTACCACATCCACTGTCAATTGAAAAGTCCAAACATTTGTTTATTTTGGAGGATAAGTTAAAGAAGTTGCTTGAACAAGTGGAGGTCCTTGGTGAATCCAGCAAGATGGATGAAGCTGAAGTGTCCGTGAGAGAGGTGTCGCTATTCTTGCCTGATGTATATGTTATAATGTTAAGCATTTGTTTCCAAGTTTTGGGGGAAAAAAAAAAGAATAAAAAATGGTGTGGACTAACAAATATTTTAATCCTATAACAGATGTCCAATAAAATTGTTGTGGAGAATCCTCAAGTTGGTCAGGGCCGTCAGGCTCAGGGTGGTTCAAGTGCCCCTACTCTTTTTGGTAATATCCAAACAAACTGGTCCAGTGTTATACTCCAGCAGATCTCAGTCTACGGTATAGCTGCTGGTTACTGCTTATCTGCCTCATTGCTTTCCATTATCAACAAGTGGGCTGTCGTGAAATTTCCTTATCCTGGGGCCCTAACTGCGTTACAGTATTTTACAAGTGCTATGGGGGTCCTTGTATGTGGCTGGCTTAAGTTGCTAGAACATGATTCGCTTGACCTTCTTACTATGTGGCGCTTCCTACCAGCAGCAGTTATATTCTACCTCTCTCTCTTCACCAACAGTGAGCTCCTTCTTCATGCTAACGTTGACACTTTTATTGTCTTTCGTTCAGTTGTCCCAATCTTTGTTGCAATAGGAGAGACTCTCTTCTTGCACCAACCATGGCCATCAATAAGGACATGGGCCTCACTAGCCACTATTTTTGGAGGAAGTGTGATTTATGTGCTTACAGATTACCAGTTCACAGTCACGGCTTATAGTTGGGCTCTAGCTTACTTGGTAAGCATGTCCATAGATTTTGTCTACATAAAGCATGTGGTAATGACCATCGGCTTAAACACATGGGGTCTTGTATTGTATAACAATCTCGAGGCTCTCCTACTGTTCCCGCTGGAACTACTTGTAATGGGTGAATTGAAGAAGATTAAGCATGAAATCACGGACGAATCAGATTGGTATTCTTTTGATGTGCTTTTGCCAGTGGGGTTATCATGTTTATTTGGTTTGTCTATCTCTTTCTTTGGGTTTTCTTGCCGAAGGGCAATTTCTGCAACTGGATTTACTGTTCTTGGTATAGTGAACAAGCTATTGACTGTTGTGATTAATCTGATTATTTGGGACAAGCATTCAACCATAGTTGGCACAGTGGGGCTGTTAATATGTATGCTAGGTGGTGTTATGTATCAGCAATCTACAAGCAACAAGCCTAAGGTTGTAAATCAGGTGAAAGCACAAGAGGCAGAGGAAGAACAACAAAAGTTAATTGAGATGAACTCCAACTTAGAAAGCAATAGCAATGAGAAATGGAATGCTGAATCAGAACAGGGAAATTGAGAGAAGGAATTTTCAAGAGGTAATATTGTTCTATACTTTGCTTCTGGGTTTTAATTTCCTCTGGTCCAAAATTTATTGATTAGTAAATCTCCGGTGGGAACTTCTCATCGAGATGACTCAAGTTTCAAGCTTCACAGAATGCCTGTGATGGATATGTGGACAAAGATAAGCATTCTCATGACAACTTGGTTAATTGAATTAGTTGTTAGCCAGAAAACTCTCTGTACTGATAATTTTATTGTTCAAGTCGAGGATACTACATTTATTCACCTTGGGAACACGCTGTCAGACGAAATTTTGCATTCTTTTGTTTTGTAAACTTGTATTCATCAGATCAGATAGTCTCGTCTCAATAGCAATACCATATTTCTTTCCTATCATCATAGATTCATAGCTTATTGCTTTTAACTGTGTGCTTGTTAAAGTAACGGAAGGCAGTGTTGGCTTTTAACTGTGTTTAATTCGATTAAAAGTTTTGAGTGAGCATGAACGGGCGTAGTTAACTAGTTTTAAATTACCAAATTGTAATTGAGAGGGAATTTTTTGTTATATTTCCGAATATGTTCTTGTTTACATTTTTCGTTGCTATCTAGTTTTAATAGATGAGCAAATAACCCCCAATTTATGGTCAAATTTCAAATCTTCCCCTCCTCCCCTACATAAAGATAATTAGACAAACTTGTGGATTGATGCACTATATAGGCTTGGTAAAATTGTTAATGTCTTAAATTATTTGAACTACCCTATCTATAAAACTTGGTACCTTCAAATGTTTTTAATTCAAAAGGTGATTTTCTCCCCATGTGACCATGTCCTACTAACTTGAGGGCTTAGGCTGTAATTGTATCTCAACATGAGGCGAAATTTTTTATTGTGACAGGAACACGAGTGGTACATCACGTGTTTTTATGTAAGTGGTGGAAAATTTTATTTTTTAAATTATTAACTTTTTAACACACATATCATACCATTTGTATAGTGACACGTGATATATCATCTCGTGTGCCGATCATACTGAAAAATCTCTCTAGCATAAGGTGACTATGAATTGTTCATTCATCATATAAACAGTCATTTTAAAGTTGTATTCATAAAACCCAGGTCCATTTAACTCATTTATTTTCAATAAATTTGTTTCTATTCAATAAATGGGTAAATAAAAATTTTGGAATAAAAAAAAAAGAAGTTGGCCCGGGGGATGAGTAAATGGGAATCAAAACACTAATCGTGCTGTTAAGTATGTATAATTTATAAACTTGACACACAATTATCAACTAAGGATCTGTGGCGCAATGGTTTGCTATCCACCGAGAAATGTAAATCAAGGTTATGCAAAGCTCAACTCGGCCTGCCTTTCTTTTGGTGCCTTTGTGGCTAGGTTAGTGATGTTTCTGTGATGCACGACTCGTGAGGGAGCCTGCTTTGTAAAGTTGCATTGCTCTGTTATTCATTTCTTTGGCCTTATCTGTGGTTTTAATCAGAATATCAGTTGACTTAAAAAAAAATAAAAAACCAAAATACATTGTCCAACACAAAAGGGATTGATAATAAGTGATCTGAGTCATTTATGGGTTATTTGATAACTATTTTGTTTGTAGTTTTTAATTTTTGTTCATTTCTTTTGAAAACTGAAATCTTATTTGGTAACTATTCTCAATTTTCAAAACAATGAAAACCTCATGTATATGTGTGTGTGCGCGCGAGCGCGCGCGTGGGGGGTAATTTTGACATTTCGGGCGTTCAATACACTATCGTGAATGCCCACAATGATATTGAAAACATTGGTAGATTTTTCAATACCCACACAGATTGGATTTTCAACATTGGCAGATTAATGAAAACATTGGCAATGTTGAGATGTGGACTTTGGAAATGAAGGAGATCGTTTTTCAAAAGATGTATTGTAAATTTCAAACTGTAGTAATATGGAGTTGCTCTATAAATAGAGCGCTCCGACTGCTGTTAAAAGATAGAGTGATATACTGAGAAGAAAGGAAAGATTAATAACTTCAGTATCTATTCCTCCCTCTTTATTTGTCATCCCCTTATGCTATAGTTTCAATGTGATACTAGAGTGGCTAATTTCTCTTGTTTTAAAGGGTGTTCTAGGGAAGATGTCAAAAGAACGGGGTTACTTTGATAAGTTGGGTGGGTCATAAAGCTTGCTTTACTCAACGGTTCCGAAAAGAAGGGAATAAATGGCTTGTGAATAAAGAACTGTTAGCATAATATAGAGGATCTGCTTAATTTTGTCTGTTTTAGGATAAATATGCCTTCTAAGTTAGTGGATTAGCGAATATTAACACATAGACATATCATTGAGTTGTTGCCTTGTATCATTGGAAGAAATTTATAAGTTAGAATTTAACATATAACTCATACAACGTAATTGATTTGCGTGATTTGGCTTATTTTAAATTTTAAGTGAAAACACAGCAATAAGTAAAGAAACTTCAAATTCAAACACAAACCAAACAGACAAAAGACAAAATGGAAAAAAGGTAGGGTTTTCAAAACTTTCAATGTGAAGGTGATTCGCTTCAAAATATGGAAGCGCCGAATGATCCATCTCTCAATCTGTATTTGGTTAGACAAATTGCGGAGGACATCAAGATGTTATTCCCAACAATCATTGAGGCTACCTTTTTTTTCATACTGGCCGCCAAGCTAACGTTGTTGCCCAAAAGCTCGCACGTTTGGTCTTTCTTTGAGTCAAGTTTGTGAATGGTATACAAGTTTAATCTTAGATTTACTTGTTGAGGAAAATTTGTTACCTTGATTTGGCTTTTGTAATGGATCTCTGTAATGAGTTTTGATTAATGAATCCACTATCGTTTCCTTAAAATAAAAGAAAAAAAAACCTTGATATTGTACTGATTCTGAACGAAGAATATTAGCTCTTCACTGGTGGTAGCTTCTGATTTGAATAATACCAAGGAGTGGGTTGTATTAATACAAATACTGAAATACAATAGGCCCACATTTGTTTTTCTTTTTGAAATGAATATAGCAATCACGTTGAGTCATGTTCGAAAAATCAATCATTTGTCCAAAAGAAGTTTGCATGAGAGAGTATCTCTCATTATTTTGGTAAGTGTAACTTTCAGTGTTAATTAATTTGTAGCAGCTAATTACAATTAACATTAGATCAAATCAAATGTCTTCTTAATTCGGTACGCGAAAAGATAAACTTAAAAAAAAAAATTGCCGTACTTATATTAAACAAATATTCAATACTTTAACCATTTCACTAGAAAAAAAAAGAAAAGAGTTTTTAAATAACAAACTGAACTTTACAAATTGAGAATAAGATGATCAATTGTAGTGAACATGAAAAATTGAATTAAATTAAATAATAGAAAAATAGAATTAGGTAGAATAATTTTTATTACTTACTTTATATCGAGTACACTGTACAACAAACAATGGAAATAAAATATCACAAATCAATTACAACAAAATCAGGTCTAATTAAAGTCCTTGAATGGTGGGATTATTATGATTTCAATCATCATCTCCTTCAACGGATCTAAGTGTTAAAGGCAAATTAATTAAGAGTAACCCCCACACTTGTGGCACTTATTAGAGATCTCCGGAACCTGACGGCAGGACGGGCAGGACGAGTGCGACCGGAGCCACGTGTCGATGCACGCAACGTGGAAGCCGTGGCCACACTGCGGAAGCTCCCGGATCTCGTCCCCGGAGGCGAACTCGGTGAGGCAGATGGCGCACTCGGTGAACTTGGAAGTGCAGTCCGCCGTGTACGTAAGCTTCGGGAGAGAGCGTAGGACCTTTTTCTTCAAGCCCTTATTTGGCGGCGGTGGCGGAGGAAGAGGAGGTGTGGTAGTTGTGGCGGCAGCGGTGAGGCGGCGAAGCCAGACGCAGCGAGCGATGACGACGAGGCCGAGGACGCAGACGAGAGCGCAGAAGAGGGCGAGGAGGACTAAAGCGGAGTCTGAGCCCATGGTGGGGGAGGACGAGGGTTCATCTTCCGGTCCGGAAAACAGCGAGGAAGGCTTGAAGGCGCTTAACAATCTCAAAGGGCGAGTCATGTCGAGAGATGGGGTTTGTTGAGTTAGTTGGTAGTTGCGAAAGTGTGCGAGAAACGTTTTTATAGGTAACATTCAGCTTTGGCTGTTGACTCCTTGTCAACTTGTCGGAGCTGGATCCTTCCCATTACGACAAATAAGAAAATAAATGAAATCATAGAGATAAACTGACCTACTTTTTTTTATATTTTTGATATCACTCTTTACTGCTTCTAACTATGCACTAGTTACAGGGCTGTCTTCCGATTTTACTAGCGAGTAATGTTGTTCAGACACACAATGATAACATCAAAATAGAATTCGACATTTCTAAATTTCTAATCGAAGAATCATATAAATGGATGAACCAAGCCGATTTGGAGTTAATATTTATTAATTTCGGTTGAAAAAGAACTGTTCAATTTCTTATCATCATTTATAGATGATCCCTACAAAAGAAAATATTCGAACCATAGATCTGCAGTCTTCCAAATATATAGAACAAAATAACGGTGTTAGTGCCAAATAACATACTCTCGATGAACCGTTCATTTGTTTGATATATTTAGATAATGATTAACAACTGAAAATTTACAATTATGAAACCACGACTGTAAAAACAAGTTATTTGCCAAAGGGTGAATATGCTATTCAACCATCAATTTGTTTAATATATTTAGATGGCTAAATGATATTAGATTCGAATTGACTTATTTTTTATATGAACGATCTTTAAATGAAGATTAAGAAATAAAACAGTTTCGATAATGAAATTTTTACGTCATTCACAAAGTATAAATATTGTAACATGTCGGTGTCAACTATTTCAGTGTATTCAATGACTTGATCATTTTCCAAATGAACTAAGCACATTTTTATTCATTTTATACTTCAAATATGTGGATTTCTTACGTGAGCTATTTTGTATACAAGAGAACACAAATGATCTTTAAATGAAGATTAAGAAATTAAACAGTTCTGATAATGAAATTTTTACGATAAGACTACGTCATTCACAAAGTATAAATATTGTAACATGTTGGGGTCAACTATTTCAGTGTATTCAATGACTTGATCACTTTCCAAATGAACTAAGCACGTTTTTATTCATTTTATACTTCAAATATGTGGATTTCTTACGTGAGCTATTTTGTATACAAGAGAACACTATCTCCTCCCCAGTCTCCACTAGCATTCTATCCTTTTATCTCACTTATTAATTTAATTATATTACGTACAGAGTTAATGGTACCGGATAATTATAAAAGGAGAATGTATTTGTTTTGTATACAAGAAAAAGACAAGACAAGGCTTCTCCACTATCCCTTCCCTTCCCTGGTGTTCGGGAAGTGGACAATAGTATGATATGATTCGTCTTTGTATCCCAAAGTGGTTTGGAATGCAGCTGGACCGTTAAATGTGCTCAATTAGGAATGCAGTTTGGTTCAAAACCATTTGGGATCCTTTGGACGGTTTGGTGGCATGAATAAGTGCATTTTTGCTCACTACCTTAAATTATAAATGGTGGTAATGCTTATTATTATACTAATTATCATCATATTAGTTTAAATTTTAAAATTTGCTCACTACCCTAAATTATAAATGTGCTGCATTTATGATGGCCCAAGAGCTGGGTACAAATCAGCTCGAATTGAAATATGATTATGAATAGTTAGTGCTTGTTATTGCTGCTTAGATGTTAGCTTTGTTGTCTGTTTTTCTTATTGCGACAGCTCTTTGTTGCTTGTTTGTATTTTTAGCTACTCTTTGCTACTTGTATTCTCTTTTTCTCATCGATATATTTTACTTATCCAAAAAAAAGAAAAAATCAGCTCGAATTGGAGGGAGACGCAGCCTTGGTTGTTGCTGCGCTCTCTCTTCAAAAGGATGATGATATGTCTTTGTGGGGAGCTATAATTCAGGAGACACGTTATTACCTACACTCCATTCCACAAACCAGAATCAAGCATATGTGGAGAGGGTCGAAAAAGGTTGCTCACAGATTGGCGCAGTTGCGATCTACTCTAGATCAAAGACGAGTTTGGTTCGAGGAACTGCCTAATGTACAATTTTGTCCGAGTTGAAATCTCCGACAGAGTTTTTATTGAGGCCTAGTAAATATGCACCCTATCCTACCATATGTACGACTTCTATATTATATCAATTAATACTGTACTCTTTATAAAAAATAGATAGATTAAATTGAACTCATCCAATAATAATTAACAGGATAATGCACAAAAATATTTCCAGCACGAATATGATATGATTAGAGAAATTGAAATCGACTAGAATATTGGAGATGTTATTTGGTTTGTTAAAGTCCCACTCTCTCTCATCCACTTGAGTCGAATGGATGGCGATTGCAGTCGATTTGGCAATTGATTCAATTGAAAATTTGAAACAATGAGTTTTGAGATTTTGAATTTCTTTATTACCATATATGTTATTATTTACATTAAGGGTTGAGGAAGTGGGCTTAACCTTACAATCAGATAACCATAATAATTTAGTTCGAATTGCCTTTGGCAATAATCGAACTTAAGATCTTTTACGTATAAGTGAAGAATAATACCACATGACGGTAATACTAATTGACTTTTAGGGAGTTACACATGACCTCAGTACCTGTGTGCACCAAACACAGGACAAGACTTCCCATCTTATCACTCCAACACTAACCCATCCCTTCCAAAATGGAGGTGAAATCGAATCAAACAGAAAGTATGAAGAATCAAATTGAAACTCCGTCACCAAACATTAAAATGGAAACTTCATCGCCAGCCAGACCATTCTATTTCCTAGGATACAGCTACAAATCAAATTTTCAATCCTAGCCCAAACTCACAATCCGGTTGAGTTGCCTGCACCAAATTGAAACTCTCAGCCGAATCCCAACCTAATCGGTCCGAAATACAGTCTGATCCCTGTTGAGACCGAACCGATTCTTTGGTTTAGCACTTTGACCATCAGTGGATTCCAGTATGGTAACTCAATTGAACTTTCAGCAACTATGGTATGGCAAAAGCTATGAATATAAAAAATATAAGCCAAAAGAATCGGATAATTGACCACTAAATGTTGCACTTTGCTTTTCAATGTTAAGTTTTAGCACAATGGCCTGCCAATTATAAGTAAATACAGTACAACAACGTTTTGCAACAACACATCTGACCTACAAAAGTTCCCCCTTCTCACAAGTCAAACCTCACATTCCATTTACCATTACCATTGGCATTGAATGTCCAATTGTTTTCCCTGATCTGCATATATGGAACCTGAAAAAGGCGGAAAAATAATAAATACTAAGTGGAAAGTTCAATGTCGCCTTTAACTACAATTTACAAGGAAATGATTCAAAACTGGAACTGAGTTTTTTGACAAACAATAGGATAATTAATTAAATTCATCTAAACTACAGGGATGGGTATTCGATATTGGGAACTGAGATTGATCAAATTAGCTCCATTATTTCATTCAGTCCACCAAAAGTGCAATACAAAGAGAAGATGCTAATCTTCTAGCATAAACGTAAAATTCGTAGCTGTTGTCTTATGATATTAGTAATTATCTATTCAATAGAAGATCTATTGATAAGAAACAATATATTGTTGAATATATGAGTTCATATGAAATGATTCCAACAACGTAAACAAGACCGGCACAACAAGTCATAACCAAGTTTGATCTAAGTAACAATACCTTGTCCAACAAGTCATAACCAAGTTTGAGCCGGACATCTTGGTCCTTTTGAAAGTTCAAAATGCACCACGAAAATTCAGCAGCTCCTGTGGAGTTTCTCTGTGGAAGAATTAGAGCCAACATCAACATACAAAGGTTCTAACTTCCAACTCTAAGAAGGGATAACAAACACGCTCGAGAGCAGAGATAGAGAATAGAGAGCATATATTTTATTTTGCCGGTCTCAAGAGAACGTGTGTTTTGATTCAGCAATTATATAAGAAATGGGCACAACCGCACAAGTGTTTGCAAAGGTCAAAATAAAAGCAATTGAACTAGTACCAACCTCTTTAAATTCTTTGTCAAGATGACATCTTCCCTTAACATTGAAGCTGAACAGGCCATCTGTTGTCACAGGGAATGACTTCTTCGCACGGACAGTGTAATGCAGTTTCTCGCGCTTATCATATTGCAATCCCACTCCAAGGCTTGCTGAAAACTACAATTGATTGCATTGTCATTGCCAATTCGCCACGCATATCAATTATCAATTATTAATGATTAAATTTCAAAAAAGGAACAACATCGATGTTAGCCTAGCCTGGCCATAAATTGCACAAATAGATAATTCTATTTGATTGTTCTTGAGCTGCAATTCTAAATAAATTGCTGTAACCAGAACTTGGACATTGGAAAAATTGACATACATCGGGGTAGAAGCGCCTCACTACCGCTCTAAAAAATGTTGGAACTCCAAATCTAGTATCTAGCTCTCCATGAACCTGACACACACAGAAAAAAAAGGTCAAGCATTTGAGCACTGAATTGAATTCCCCAACATGGTATTACAACTCGAATGGCTTCAAACTGGGAAATTTACTAATATTCAGTGACCACAGAAAAATGCATGAAAATTTCAACAGCACAGCAATCAACCAAGAAAGCAAAACAGAGAGAGATTAAAAATTGAAGAAAATCGGGAGAAGAGAGGACCTGCAAGTGGGTTTTGGAATCGAGGGGGAGCTTCTGCTTGGCGTGGATTCTCAAAGCTTTGGCATCGCCGCCATATCTCAGAGAGGTCTCCATTTCACCACCGTAATCCGAAACCAAAACCCAAAACCCAAAACCCAAAACCCTAGCAGGATATGGCGGAGAAGACAAGTGAAGAGAGAAGGACAGTCACCCACTTGCACAACCCTCCCTACGCCTCCCCGTTATCTTAGGATTTTGGAGAGAAGACCATCACGTGCGTTTTTCGTTTCATCACCCAATCATTGACGGCCACGTCAGATTTCAGCACGTGTTCTGCTTCAAAATTGGGCCAATTGGGCCTTGTGCAAGTGAGTTGGGCTCAACTGGTTTGAGGATTCCTTCATCTATTCTCCCACCCTCGGAAATATCGTAGTTTGGAGACTGAAGAAACCCAAAGCCTCTGCGAACAGCTGCTGCATTTGCTTTGCAGAGAGAGAGAGAAGAGAGAGATGCGAGAAATGGGTTTGAGAGTGGATCTGTTTCTGCTGGTACTCGCCGTCGTGTGGGCGCCTGTGTTGTCGGATCTGGTCATCTCCAAGGTTGACCGACGCGTAAGTCTCGTCTCCCTCCCTGATTCCATGAATTGGATTGTGTTTTTACTGTTTGTCTGATCAATGTTGTTGGAGATCTCCAGCTTCTCATTTATTGTTTCACGTTTTAAATCGAAAATTCTAGTTTTCATTCATCAAAGTAAGTTTGTTTTTTCTAAGGTTGTATTTGGTCTTCCTTCGTGTTTGAATTTGACATTGAGCTTTGGTTGTTGGTTGGTTGGTTGCAGATTGATTTGACATCACAAATTGCGCGGATCACTTCCACGCTGAAGGTGCCCCATCACTACCCTTTTCATTAATTGAATTGTTAACATTTGATCGATTGTTCTTGAATTTATTTGAGACTTAATGAAATTAGTTTCTCAGATTTTGAATTCTCGATTCGACGTTTAGTAGGAATCACGCCAAGAATGTTTGGAAAGTTTTGCTTGTTCAAAAAATGAATAACAGATAAGAAACCATGTTTGCATATATCTTGAATTTGAATTGTGTGCCCTTCATGCTCTGCAGGTGGTGAATGAGGGAAGCAGTTTGGTTTCAGAAGTTTTGTTGGCCTTTCCCGAGAAGCAGGCTAAACTTTTGGCACATCTGACGGCAACCCCCACCGAAGGCAAAGGAAAAGCGAAAGGTTCTAGTATTGGTTACCCAGTTCAAAACGTTCATCCGAAAGACATGCCTCCTGCCTTGACATTTTATTCTGTTGCTTTACCAAAGGGACTGGGCAAGGGGGACAGCTTCACTTTTGATGTATTGGCTGTTTTCACCCATGCATTGAAGCCGTTTCCAGAGAAAGTTACTCAGGCTGACATTCAACTCCTAGTGTTTCAGGAAAGCGCATACTATCTCTCTCCTTATGCGGTCAAGGTGCAAACACTCAGTGTTAAATTACCTGATGCGAGAATTGAGTCTTATACAAAAGTAGAAAATACAAAGAATGTTGGTTCAGAGATCAAATATGGTCCTTACGAGAATCTTTCTCCCCTTTCCTTCTCACCTATAGTTGTTCATTTTGAGAGCAATCAACCTTTTGCTGTTGCTGAAGAGTTGGTGCGAGAGATAGAGATTTCCCATTGGGGTAATATTCAAGTAACAGAGCATTACAAGCTTGTCCATGGAGGTGCTCAAAGCAAGGGAGAATTCTCAAGGTCCCTTTTTCTTTTACTTTTAATTGTCTTGTTGGTCATTTGGTGTTGTGCCATTCGGGAGCTTAAATTTAATTTTTGTTCATTTCTTCTGCAGACTTGATTATCAAGCCAGACCTCATGTCAGAGGTCAATCAGCCATTAGGCGTCTTGTTGCGAAATTGCCACCAAGAGCTCATTCTGTTTACTATAGGGATGAAATAGGCAATGTTTCAACATCCAACTTATGGAGTGATTCTAAGAAGGTAACTTTTTTACCTCGCATGGACTAATATTCCCAGTTGTTATTCCTGATTGTACTCAACTTGTATGTATGATTGCAGACAGAACTGGAAATCGAACCTAGATACCCTATGTTTGGTGGTTGGAGAACTGCTTTTACCATCGGATATGGCTTGCCGCTTCATGAATATCTGTTTGAATCAGATGGAAAACGTGTCCTTAATATTAGTTTTGGTTGCCCCGTGAATGAGGTGGTCATTGACACCCTCATTGTGAAGGTTGGTAATGTGATGATTTATTGATACTATGTCCTTTGACCCTTTAATTCTTTTTTCTTCAACTTGTGTACTTATTTGTTAGACAGTCATACTGAGTTGCTTTCATATTACTTCCTTTTAATGTGTAGGATGTGGTATATCAGAAGAAAGTTTAAAAAGCATGATTTAGAGTCAGATTATGTGAAAAGAATTAATTTCCTGCATTTTTTTTTTATATTTTTGACTGTGAACTGCAGGTTGTTCTACCTGAGGGCTCTAGAGATATATCTGTATCTGCTCCATTTCCTCTGAAACAAGGGCGAGAGGTATTATTGCTATTATAGACCAAGTTATAATTTATTATTTCTCTTTTGCCTCATCTTTTTTTTTTTTTTTTTTTTTTTCTATTTGGAAAAAAGCTTCATTTTCCTTTTTTTGTTTCTGATTAAATATGTGTACGACTCTTACAGACAAAATTTTCCCACTTGGATCTTGTTGGGAGACCAGTGGTTGTACTCGAAAAGACTAATGCTGTGCCTGAGCATAATCAGAAATTCCAGGTAACTATATTACATTTTCTCATAAAACAGGAGATGACTATGAGAACATCAAATTTGAATGTTTTTTTAATTTTTGTTTTGCTAAAATATTACATTTACTTAGTTTCTAATGTTGATTGTTTTCGACACCAATGTACATTTCTAGCGGTCTATAGAAAACAAGACGTGATATTTAAGTTTCCAGTATTGCTTAAATGAGATTGTAAGTGTCTAGCGATGCTTGTAGTGGTATCAGTTGCGGATATTTTCCAAGCTTTCTGCTTCATCTTTGTCAGATTTAGTTTCTGTTTTAGGTGCCTGATACCCTCTCTTTAGTAATTAGGATGTATAATCAATCAACATTTTAATAGTTTATTTATCCACTTTATCGCAAAAGTTGTCAAAAATAAAAATGTTGGTCAGCTGCTGTGTTGCCTATCATGTAGTGTGTCATCTTCCCTGTCTTCCCACTGTTATCCTGCTACTCTTTTGAGGTTCCTAGTAATATATCATTTCCGTAAATGTTGAGATCTTAATTCATAGATTTTGTAATTTCCGCATGATGTATTATGTTGGACTGTCTAATAATAATTTTTCATGCTTCTTTTCTGAAATTAAGAGTGAAGTGAATCTCCGTACATGTGTTAGGACTTTGTCCTCAATTTTCTCTCAACTTTATTATCCTTCCTTTGCAGGTCTATTACAAATTCAACAGCCTCGCAATGCTTACTGAACCCTTGATGTTGATTTCTGGATTTTTCTTTCTTTTCATTGCTGGCATTGTATACATGCATGTGGACATGTCAATCTCCAAGTCTTCTCCGGCTTATTTGGCCAAACTGCAGTGGGATGAAGTAAGTTTTTGTCTTGTATATTTCTTTCTTAAATAATTTACAATAAGAAAACAGTAATTACTGTCTTGTTCTAGGTGCAAGCAGCAATTCAGAAGATCCAAAATATCATCAACCGATGCCTCCTTATACATGATAAGCTGGAAGCATCATTACGTGATCTTTCCCGGACAGGGGATGTCCAAGCTTGTAAAGCTGCTCGGAAAGCAGCTGACGGTTCGTTGAAAGAGCTTTCAAAAGAGATGAAGCCCTTGTTGGCATTCTTGCAATCTTCTCACCAGGCTGCACAGATACTACCCAAGGTTGGTTCGCCTTTTAGTTGTAATTATAATATCTTTTTGTTTATGTACTGCCAACCACTGAATTAATTGGAACACTTGTCGATACACCGGGTTTTCATGGCATGCAGAGTGTTATCACAGTATTGCTGTGCATCTTTTAATTATAGCATTTATTATTTGGTTGCTCATACAGGTGGAGGAGCTAGTTGTGAAGGAGAAAGATTTAGAAGAAAGGTTAATGGTGAAACACTCTACAGTTGTGGATTGCTATGAGAAGAAGTATGGCGGAAGGGAAATCGAGAGCCGGGTTGCTTCACATCTGCAGAAAATTGCCGCCTTGAGGCAGGAGGTTGACGATCTTCTGGATTTTATTGACGAGATATAAGAAATAGGCATATTTTGCGCTTGTTATAATATTCTCCGGAACTTTAAAGTGAGTGAAACACAAGACTAGTTGCTTGTAGTTTTGTTTTGAAAACGCATTGTATTACGAGTGCGATGGACTTGATTAAATTTAGCTTGATCATATTTATTCGCGTAAGTTAGAACACGAATGATTCGGTACGATGAAGTTCAAACTAAGTTGTTCTGTTAGCAACTCGAAATGTCTGCATGTTTTTAAGGTGTAGGTTTCTGCAAAGCTCAGTTGAGTCGACCGAGCTTATTTTTGACAGTTAATCGACACAAATATGTTGCGTTACCATTTTAAACAAACGAGCCAGTTTCATACAGCAATGATAAATTGCTAAAGTCGTCCAGATTACGTACAGAAAATGCAGATTCAATGATATGAGCCATAAGACCTTTACAAACTTTCCGTTGCGTACACAAGTCTCTCTCAAGTTTATCCCTACTCTTTGAAGATGGCGGTTTCAACTTCCAGCTCATCCCCATCCTCCCACCGAAACATGAGACGGGAGATCGTCGAGCGAAAATAAACTACCGTAACAACCTATGCCGGGCTCACTTTCCGTCAGGCGGAATTACTTGCAAAAGCTCCAGATTTAGCTCAAACGTTGCACCAGGCTGCAGATTTGCATGGAAAACATTCATTGTCAAATTCCATATCGTATGCTCAACATTTTTGTTATATACAGCAAGTGACTTGCACATGTACGTCGCACTATAAGCTAGCTAGTACACTTTTAACATGATCGATCAGGACTGTCTAAGAAACAAACAACGCTTCAGATTTTTTGAAGATTTTGTCCAAAATTAACAAAGATTGGAGTTAAGCAGTGTATTAAACAATAACGATATAGCACTGCAGTACGAAAATGCTCTCATGAATGAATAATAGAATGATAGATGTTGTGATGCCTAGCCCTAGGGTAAGGTCTTGGAGTCAACTGTCAAGACTAATAAGCGGAACAAATGATCGATGTTTAGAGGCGCTTACAGGGATCTCATTCATGCCCCTTTGGCCGTAGCCAGCCTCTGGAGGAACAATCACAGTTCGCTGCAAGGATACCAGAAAACAATGACAAAAAGTCTTCTAAGTTAAAAGGTGAGAAAAGAAGGCATGGAAACGATGAAACTAGATGGATTAAGTACCACATATATATGTTGTATTTAAGCATAAAAGGAGGATTCCATCACCTTTCCCCCGACTTTCATCCCCTCAGTTACCGAGTACATTGCTTGAGGGGGTTTTGGTGCAGCTTGTGCAGAAAATAGACCATTGGCATTGTCCACAAACTCACGCTTTCGTTCTTTCCCCGGAGTAGCTCCAACTTTGAACACGTATGGCTAGTACAAAACAAGGAATTACGCGTTGGTAATTCATTCAAAAAGAGGCAGTGCATGATATGAACACACACAACACACCCACAAAACAAAGAATAGAGTTGAGAACCTGCGCGATACTACGATTTCCGGCCAAGAGTTTAGATTCCCTGCTTGACACGGCTGTAATCCCCCGATACAAGCAGTCAAAGTGGACCTGCATTCAGGTACTTCATTAAATAAGAAAATTAACATCAATCAATCTACTTAAATTAGAAACACAAATGCATGTATGTACCTCAACTGTTGATCCTTTCTCAGCTACTGGACCCCTTCCCTCAACCAAATCATAATATTTTAATCCATCAGCTGCTGAAGGAACAAGAAATCAAGCAAGCAAAGATGGGTTAAACTTGTTTGGTAACTGTTTTCAGTTTGCAATTTTCATAGTGCGGAATAAATTGTGGGTTCACCATTGCACCTAAATATATACAACCAATTTTACCAATGGATAAATACAACTTCGTACATAATTATCCTTCAAAATCAACAACAAAATTTAAGAAATTGAAACAGTTAGATATGAGAAAGTGAGTAACTAAGTAACTTACGGGTTGTGCGGTAGTCTTCAAGGGGGATGATTTTCCTGTTGCGTCGCTCTCTCGCCAGTGAAGGCGGAGGAGGAGACGCGGCTGAAATGAGGGTGATAGGCAGCCAAGTACTAATGAGAATGGCAGCACATCTTCTTGAACAAGAAATCAATGACGAGGAAATGGGCAGCACTTTTTGTACTACTGAAACTTGTTCCACTTGCCCTTTAGTACTGCTGCCGCTGCCGCCGCTGCCACCTTTTGAATGAGAGTGATGACGACTGAGACGCTGATTAACGGTCAAGCACCTTACTGATGCCATGGCCGTTGGAAATATACCTGTTTTTTCAACCGCCCTTTCTATACCATATCCATATCCTATTTTTCTTCAATTTACCATAATACCCATACTACACTCTTTCTTTATTTGGCAAAAGAATATGGGATGAAATATTTTGTTTTATTAAATAGGCAAAAGCGAAAGAGAACCTTTGTTGGGGAGGGGTTGGAGTGGAACAAGATCATATCACATCGTCTTACTATTTTTACTTGTTTTGAATATGGAAGATGGATACAAAGGAAAAAAAATGAAAAAAACTTATATGATTTATTGTTTGCGCTTTGTGCTCACAAAGGAAAAAGTAGAGTTGGCTTTTCGATCGTGTTTGGGGTCTCAAAGTTACCCCTTCATATAGAAAAGTTCACTAACAAAACATAAACAAACTTACACAACCATACACCAAACTTGTTGGAGTAAAATAGTGAAAACTATCTCATCATGTGCAAAAGACTTCAGTGAATAGTGAAGACTCATATGACGTCCATTCTTACAACATTTGTTATCTTTTAAATGATGGTATGAATCTGACTTTCATCTCCTGAAAATTACTCTAACTTTAAACCCCCTTAAGTCAAGTTTGCGAGTCTCACATTATCCTCTACTCTTAATGTATTTTTTGCCCAATGTAACGTGACATGTGAGTGACCGTTTCTTTTTTCTTTAAACTTGATGTTAGAAAATGATTCATAGAACACTAGCTAACGGACAATTTAAATTACTATATTTAAAACTTTATTAGGGATCATTCGTGTAAATTCTTAAAGTACAAGATCTAAAATAGAACATGCCAAATTGCAGGTGTTTGTGTTAATAACTCTAAAATTTAAAGAACACGAAATCAATGTAGTTGATTGATACTTTTGGTTTTAAAACAAAACATTGAATGAAGAAATAATATTACATAGAAAGAGAAGGGGATCTTTTCACCACGTAAGTCTTGAGCTGATGGATTGTTCTGGCCTGCTACTTGTACAAGATTAAGTTCATGTTAACTTTGGAGAATTTGCAAGATGTCATGATGTGACAAATCATATGCACAGTCACTCATAAACAATAGGGATATTTGGTATTCTTGCCGGCCTTAAGTTGCTTGCCGGAGCCTCAACTTTTTCAATGTTTTATTTCTCCCACATTCACCGCCACAATCGCGAAAATCACGGTCCTGATAGGAGGTCAGTGTTGTTGCCTTGAATATCTACGCTGGCCGTGATGTTTGCTGTCTGTTCAGGAGTTGATGCGTTTTTGTCCATCTTAGCCTTTGGTGGTGGTTTTGTTACTGAGTCGCCACCCGAAGATGCTTTACCTACCGACTTCCCACCAGCCTTCTTTGCAGCAGCATTTTTTTGCCATATCTTTAAAGCCTTGTTAGTTTGTTCATCAAAGATCGACTTCTTCATTGTTGACCCCATCTGCGAATGCAATTGTAACGTCTTGGTATAAGTTGAATTCCACATGAAGAATCATAAAAAAAAATTAAAAACGGCACGGAGAGGAATCAATGATTAGTGATTGTACCTGCGTAACCAATGCATATAGGGGAAGTGTGATGTAGCTGCACATAAACTGAACTGCTACCCTGCTCACATACCGTTCATTATTCATTATTTTGTATACGTAAAGATACTCTCTATGTTCACTACAAATTAATTCAAATGATATTCTGCGCTCTACACATGAAATGAATAAGATATCGCCATAGCACCGTGGATAGAACATGTTGAGGATAATCATAAATGTTCTCTTTTCAAATTAGTTTGTCCAGAATATGTTCTTTAGATTCACAGTCAAACAATATAAGCATATGTTAGGCGCGAGTTACTCTAAATATATAATGTATTGCAAGAAGTTTATGATCAAGGGATATTCTTCGTTTGGTGCATTCTCGCTGTAGAATTAGAAACGAGGAAGAAAAAAGAGAGAAGGTCGACGTACCCAAGTGCAACTCTAAGTGCTGTGAGAACGAAATTATCATGGAAACAAGATCTCAGCCCAAACTCGTACTGCATTAGGATTCAAGAGAAAGCTTTTAATTTAGAATGTCGTTGGTGACATATATAATATAATATAATATATATATACAAACAACCAAAATACAGAAAGGGGCGATTAGCTTGATTATTACCCATATCCAGAAAAAATATGTAATCTCAAATGCATTCTGCACAAGTATAATGCAAAATTAGAAATCTTTATTATGAAAAATTAACCCACAAAGAATTTGCAGAGACTTAGGACATATACAAAATGTACCTGAAAGAGGACAAAATGGATCAGATGAAGAACTAACTGAGGCCAGCCGAACCAAAAATGCTCGTCTGAGACTTGCACCAGAGGTATTCCTTGGACTACAGCATGCCTTTCTTGGATTTCAAGTGCCATTTGTGTTATAATTGCTTGCAGCTTTGTTCCAACAGCTAAGATTATCTTCAACCAATCAAATAGTTAGTCAGTTTTTTATCTTTTTAGAGGGCAATTACCTCCCATAAAGAACAAGTCATCATAAATATTCCTCGATCCAAAGGCAATTTGTCCGAGATAGCTTTTTTGAAGTGCCAATAATAGTTCATATTTTACTTGTGTTGCAAGGATGAATATTTTAATGAAATCATCTATATTAAAGAATACTTACAATTAGAGGAAGTATGGATAGCACAAACATAGCTTCCCATCCTGAAACAAAGAAAAGGCAAACTCAGTTAATTACCTAAAAGAAGAAAGAAGAAAGAGACATACATACATACATACATACATACATACATATATATATATATATATACACACACAATATGAATAACTTACCATGAACATTGAGAAGCAAGTAGAGAGTCATTGTAGTCCATAAGAGTGGACTGTCAGCGTCAAGAGAACATATATAGTTAAGAAAGAAAACATTTGAGATTAATTGCACAAATTTGAAGAAATTAAGAAATTTTAGTAGTAATTTTCTTACGTGATTCCCACAACCACCTTAAAGTCATCTTCTAATGACCTTTTGATATATTTTTGAAAGTCAAACTTACTTCCAGGTGCTAAATGAACCTATAACAACAGACCAGCAGCCAGTCACCTTAATTGTTAAAGCTTAATACAGTATTTCAAGTGCAAAATTCTTAATTTCAAATAATCAAAAGTATTAATCTAATTAATACTAATTAAGAGTAAAGAAGCTTACAGCGATGAACCCATGTCGCATGGTCAAGTAGTCAGCCCTACGAACAGACCTAAAGAATTGTCTGAAAAAGCTTACCTGAACAAATTCAATATTCAAGAACCACCCAATAGTCAAGAGTATGTTATGATCTTGTTAAACAACAAACCAAATTAAGTTATATTGAAGCTCCTTCCTGCGTTGATTACATAAAGGTGGGAGAAAGTTGTCATCATTTAAAAACAAATGCGCACATCCTCCCTAGAGCTACTTCAAATGCAGTTCAGTAGTCGGAGCCGTCTATGTTAAAATAATTCGCTTCAAAGATCACATATCTATGGATGAAAAGAATTTCATGTCGGAAACTATTTGGTCATCCAAAAACTAGTTTGCCGGAAAAATGAAATGACAAGTATGATAATCAAATAGCTAAAAGCCTAAATGATTTCTCATTTCAAGGACTCATTAGATGGATGATGATCCATGAAGGAGAGCCTAAAATACAAACGGTTCTAATCATTAGATTGCAAGCTGGAATACTTGAAACTTCCTATATCAAAGGGTATACGTAATCGTATGATTGTAAGCCCTTAATTTCATTACTGAAATTCGGTTTCCATGAAAAGAATTCTGAAAAGAGGAGTTAGTAAACTATTCTTACAAGATAGAAGGTGAATGGTGTTTTAGTCCAACACTTGGTGTGGTCTCTCACAAACGATGTCTCGTGAGTGAGCCTGAATTTTGTAGGATCTGATTAAAACATAAAGTTCCAATTTTAGAACTCAACACAGAGAAGTCAGAAATATGAATAATAATGATTTATAGCAAATTATGGAAGACATTTAATTGTAATTAGTAGAGGTTGTGTTGTGGAATGATTTACCATTGAATTCATTATCATTTTCCATCTCTCGTTCCCACACCTTCCAAGCACGAATCTGCAGAAGTTAAGGAGATTCAGAATTATACTACTCCTGAAAATATACAAGAATTCAATATAATTCCCTCAAAAAATAAAAAGGAACTGAATAACAATCAAGTGATACAATCTCCAGCATCATCTGGAAATCATATTCGATAATCCCAGGGATCAGAGAAGAACTTAATTTGTGCCCCCTTGTACTATATCTATTTTCAAGGGAAGTTTGATTCTCAATATGTATACGAAATTTGTGCCCCCTTGCACTAAATCATTTTACTTTACCTTCAAGCTGTCTGGAATTTAAAAATATTCTATTCCAGTCAATTTCTCTATACCAAACAATCCCTAACTTCTATCTGTCGGAATTTAGGATTGATATTCAACTCTATCTTCATGTCCATTAGAAATATGACGGTTCAAACTAATTCTATTTTGGATTTTAGTAGTAAAACTTCCAAACAAAAAGTTATGACTTTAAATATCTGATGAACATATCTTCAGAAAAACAAAAATTTTCTTGTAAGGAAAATTTCAAATATAGATAGAAAGGTAAATGTATATACCCACCTTTAATCTTCCAAGGGTCATTGTTAACGCACCGTAAACAACGTGAAATATTGCCAAAAAGAATATGAAGATGTGCAGTTGGTGTAATCCATTTAAAGATATCAATGGCACTTTTCCCTGCATCACAAAAAAAATATCCAACATTTCGATTAGGTAGAAGAAATGAGTGCATTACATTTAGCAGTAGCGTTATTATGTTTATCATTTTTTATCGACAAAATGTTGTGTGTTAAATTTTATCTCGTGACCTTGTTCAATAAATTAGAGATTGGGTGTCACTTATGCTGTACATACTGTTATAAACAAAGGTAAGGATTCAAATATGTGCATGTTTTGAGCATATTTCAAGTAAAATATGTGTATTTCAAGTATAAGAAGGTATTCATTTGTTATGAAGAAATTGTTTTATCAATTGTTGGGGTAATAAACTTATTAAATTGAAATGAAAGGAGGAGAAAGAAAAAGAAATGAGTAATATAGATTTGGTGTGTTACCGCTTTGCAGCCAGGACCTGCGCTACCACCAGCTAAATATCTGCGTTCATACCATAAAAGCCTACGACGATGGTCACCCCCACCCCCACCACCACCTGCTTCTTCGTCAGGGTCTCTGTACGGGCAAGGCAACATTGTGTCTGCAGCCTCTATGGGAATACACACTTGAGATATATACTTTTGCCCAAATGTCAATAACAGAGATATAAATCCCAAAACCATAAGCTCTGCTTGATGAAAATAGAGGACAAATCAGAAACAAAATGAACGAAATTAGATTACTGATTATTTCATTCAGGACTTAATTACAAACACATATATATACATAATAGGTGAAATGAAAGCATAAGATGTTTATATTGTCAGAATGGCAAGAAATTAAACATTATCAAATATACGTATTACATACCCCCTTTCACTTTCTCAAGAGCTTCTAGCAAACCCACCTTCTTTTTATGATGAAAAAACTGCAATTGAAAGACGGGATAAGTACATGCATGAAACCCTTAAAAAGTTTGAATAAGAAATTGAATTGAAATATAAAATCAACCGCGCTGTTTGAACCTCGATCGAGTCCTTGCGTTAATACAAAGTTGGAATTAACAATGAAGATGAAGATATTTTAAACTGAAATGATTAAATTAAATGACAATTTAATAATTGCATATATGTATGTGTATATATATGGATGCATGCATGCATGCATGGTACGTACCTCTCCAACCATGTGAAGAACCTTTTCCAAAACAATAGAAATAATAATGATAATGAAGCAGACGGCGGCCAGAGCCCATGTTGGCGTCTGATCGAGCTCTCTGCCGGCATTACCCCCTCCTCCACCCGCCATTTCAAACTCAACCCTACGCCGCGGTACCTAGCTTGCCTTGAATTGTGACCTTAATTATTTAATCTCTTGTTAATTCAAACAACAACCAAACCCGGAGGATTTGTTAATATAACTACTGTTATATTATCAAAAATTATGAACAAAGGATCGGAAAATCAAAACTGGCTCTCTCTTTATCTCCATATACATATATAATACAAAATTAATTCAGGTCACGAATTAAAACGCTTATATATAAAGCTAAGAATATGACCTGAGAAGGAAGGAATTAGGAAAAGAAGAAGAAGAAAGATTATGTAATATGGTCGTCACCATCAGCAGAGGTACAAGACAGGCTTCTAACGGTCTTGAACCGGGGAGGAAATGTACGGAAGGCTGGCCTTTACTCAACTGGCGCAACGCATGACGGTGTGGCGCGTAAATTGGGATTCTTTGCCTTAAAATCTTTTGAGGCCGAGACCCTGCCACGAGAACCACAAGTCAATGGTCGGTAATCAAACAACAAAAAACCAAGTGGCAATGCTGACTTATGCCATCCTCCTATAAAATCATTTAAACAATAGGATCGTTACACTATATTTAGGGTTGGGGATAATACACGTAATTCATCTAAATTATTACGAGTAGGGAGATTTTAATTTGAAAGCAGATGATAGAGAACACTACTCTAGCCAACTTGGTTAAATTCATGTCTATGCTAACTTCATAGATGACGTGAGCCTGAAAACCGATTTCAATCTATTATCCATGTCATTACTTAACGCTAATGACCTAATTGAAATCGAATTTTCAAACCATTAGATTGTTATTTGAAGTATTTAAAAGATTGATATCAATTTGGAATAACGCTAAAGAGTGGGTTGTTATCTGTAAACTCTTTAAAATACCTCGCTAATTTTAACAGTAATTTAAGGTCGCGAGAAATGGCATTGGATAGTTATATGATCTCTATATATAGTTCAATAAATTTCAGTTTAGAGTGTACACGACCACTGAATTAGGGATGCTCCTAACCTCATATAAGGTGTAAACGTCCGCTAAACGAATGTGTCGCGGAATCAATTCGTCTTAATTTGTCCCAACAATTGAATCGATGGAAGAAACAAAAGATAAAGAAAGCTCGCAACTAAGGTCAACAACATTTAAGAGTGGAAAGGGTGTTTATAGTTGTTTGCATGACTATTTCTTATTGAAAGAGAATTTTGTGTTGCTATTTTTGTGTGAAGATTGAAGAGGTGCCCACATTTCTTCTTGCTTAGGTCATGTATGTGTTATTTTTTAATAATTCTCGATGATTTTGTCTTGATATTTTTAATTTCTTCGACCTTGAAATTTGGATTTGATCCATTGTCGCTAAATGGATAAATAACGAAAAAAAAAGTAAAAGAAAAGCATTGTATTTATTTAAAAACTTTCTTCCTTTTTCTTTTGTTGAACGATAAATTTTTGTTACATTAGGTGTTAAATTAGCCACCAATGAAGTTGAACTCACAACGTCATGTAAGAGTTTAACACATTTCTACTACTGTAATAAATGGTTACTTGTTTTTTATTTAAAAACTTTCAAATAACTAGTAAAGCAACAAGGTCGTTGTAGTATACTGGTAAGTAATCCCGCCTGTCACGCAATTGTGATTTCTGCACATATTCTTTGCATCTTTTTGAATAGATGTGTTCATTAACTTAGTACAACATGATGCAAACGATGCACTGTACATGATAGATGATGTGAAACGAAAATCGAAAAACGAAGAAAAATCCTGGGTCCAAACTCTATGCATGAATAAAAAAGGTGTACTCAAAAGTCAAACCAATCTTGAAGAAGCAGAAAACTGGTTTGTTGTGAATCGCTTGGGACAAAGAGAGGAAGCTGGCGACCCCGCTATGCTCTACCCTGCTGATGTGTAGATCCCCTCTCCAGACCAGAAGCCAATGAACGGATATTCCTTGTTCCTCTGCTTGGCTGTTCATTCAGAACAGGCCCCCAAAAATATATGGATTGTCCTGTGTACGTGAGCTCTGCTCCAGAAATCTGAGAAGAGGAACCAGCTGATCTGGAAGATGAGACAAGCTGATCCCAAAAGACTAAGATCTCGCTTTTTTCGCAAGACTCAAGTTCCCCTTTTTCATAGGAAATTGTCCTATGTTTCCATTCCCATTGCTTTGTTTTGCTGACCGCGGAGATTGATCTGTTGATGACTGATAAATGGGATTGAACTGATCTATGTTTGAAGCTTTCTGCTCTAGTGGCGATGTGGTGAGGCTAGAGAATGGTCTGTTTGACTATCTTACAACAGCACAACCGTAAGTTGTTTTCTTGCTGGACTTGATCCTGTGTTGTTTTAGAAGTGACATTCTTAGGAAGACACCAGTGCCTGGGATTGAAAAATGCTACAACATAATCCGATGCGAAGCCCAACGACAAGTCACTATGCTTGGAACCAAAGCTTTGGCAATGGGACATGGTCTCTAAGGCCTTATTTGGTAGCTCGGACTGTACTGACTATTTTTGTTAGATAGGATAAATAGTCACCGGAGAGTACTGACAAAATTAATCGGGCGTTTGGTGCAGTATCGGATTAATGACCATATTATTTATACTGTGTTTGGTATTATATCGGATAGGAGGAATCACACTTAAAATAAAATTAAACTTAAAATAAAAAAATAAAAAACTGAAATCTTGTTCCAGATCTCTCCGCACTCCCCAAACTCCCTCCCTCTCTCTCCCTTCTTCTTCCCCGACCAGAGAAGAATCCCAAATAATTGTTCCCCAGATCTCTTCGCCACACCCCCAAACTCCCTCCCTCCCTCTCTCTCTCTTCTTCTTCTTCTTCCCCGACTGCAGAAGAATCCCAAATAAATTCAAACAGCAAATTGACATCATCTCTCCGCCGCAGAAAACGACAGCAAAAAACCCGACTGCAGAAAACCCAGTTCCAGGGGAGGACGGCGAGTAGGTGATGAGGAAGGCAACGAGGACTAGGAGAGCAAAGATGGCAAGAGAAAGCAACGGTGAGATAAGGCAACAGTGAGGACGACGATGGCGAGAGAAGGTGATGGGGAGGACGACGACGCCAAGAGAAGGCAAGAGAGAGGGGGTCGAGTTCGGGAGCAGAGAGTGAGAGCTAGGCCGACTAAATTATACCGTGAATTTGGACAGTATAAGCAAGCAGGTAAACACCGGATAAAAAAGGTAGGCCCGGATTATTTAATCCAGTGCCTATTTAATCCAAACAGCCACCAAACATCGTACACCGTATCATTAGGACTATCTGGTGCCTTATACGATGTGCCAAACAGGGCCTAAGACACCGTCCGCTACAGCTTCTTGTTATTCCCTCATTGAAAAGGCATACAGAAGAAACATGCTTCAAACTCCCTGGTTTCCCGGAGTGGGTTCTTGTACAATTGTACTACGTGGATGATTTGGCATCAGGGCGTGTCAATCGGCTTCGTAGTGGTGACAGGAACAAGATCAAGAGTCAAGACAATTGGGATATGGCATCATCGATTGAGACATGCATCTTCTGGTTATTTAAGGAAGTTACTTTCGTCATTATTTAGTGATGTTTCAGACTATGCACTTAAATGTAGTGATTGTATTTAACTAAGAGCCATCGTGCTTCGTACTAGTTAAGTTTCAATAAAATAACACAACCATTTGAGTTGATACATTCCGATGTGAGTCCCCCCACTGTTGCTACACAACACAGAATACGTTGGTTTGTTATATTTACGGGGCCTCTACTATCGGTCGTTTCGGGAAAATTATAAGGCACCCTATACCCTCTTCCAATTTGTAAACAGGTGCAACCTCGTCTTCGTAAAAGTAGTCGCATCGATCAAACCTCCAGCACAACTCCACAGCTCTTCGACTCGAATCATGGTATCGGGGCAATAATCCAAATTTGTTCAAATAAGATTTTTCGTATTCCACAATTTCCAGATCCAAACCCAATAAACTAATCAAAGCTTGAATTAAACACGAATTGGATGAAACCCAGAAGATGAAACGAGGGTTACGTATTGGAACAGCATGATAAAATAACACAAATAAAGGGAAGAATAGTAAAACCATCATCGGCCAGCTTTGCCAACAACAATAAAAGCTTATGGTACAGCAAACTTACCAACACCAGCAGAATTACATTTACAACCAAATGAATGGGAAGAATAACAACTCCGTAAAGCACAAGGTTCCGCTGCATTCTGATAGACGGGGTTGGTTCAAAGAGACTTGGTTTCCTTCCAATCATTTTGCTACAAGGTTTCAAACTTGTACCTTTATTCACCAGTGGTGTTAGATTGAACTCTCTCAAACAAGCGATATATCATAGTAGATCTCGACATCTGAGGTTCTCTCTCTAGGACAGCAATCACATCCTTAACAGATATACTACGAGCCACCTTCGTTTGAGGCACATTAACTTGGTTCTTTCCACATTTTCTAATAGTCCCGGCTACGGAAAATAATTTAAATAAATTAATATATAGCTCACACATGCCTAATGAGAATAATTGTCCAAAATATAGAAAGAAGAAAGAATAGAAAGAACATATAATTAGCAAAGAGAATGCAGAAGGTCTCAAGTTAGAAGAGAAACACCGCCAGCCTCAAGCTTCCGTGATATCCTGTCCACAGCCTCCACAGTGTTCAAAATTTAATGGGCATATAGCACTTTATATGCTTTTGTATTTTGATTATTTCAAACCTAGGGATATGCTTGTAAATGCAACTCAGGATATGCTAACTAAGGCACTTACATACAATGACTATTTAAATTATGTTACTTGTGCAGAACCAAGGTGACGCAGGGCAAAAGCGTTAAGCTAATGGCCATCTGTTGTAGTGGTGTCAAATCACAGAGGAAAAATTCAGGCAATAAATAGAAAAATAGAGATAGAAGGCAAAACTGAAGTTGGAATGAAGATACTTGAGTTCTAGGGCAAACGGGACCGAAAAGATTTTTTAATATGATTTTCTGGAATAAACTTATAAAAACTGCATGTACAAAGTGTCTTAATAGATTAGTTATACTAGGGCAATAACCAAAACACCTAATAAATCCTACCCCTCCAAAGTATTTAAAATGTCACATGACCCATGAGAAGGATAAGGGATATAACTTAGGGTATGTTTTAACGAAGGAATGGGTATGAGAAGGAATGGCATGGGATGAAGAAACCCCCCTTGGTTATTGCATACCTTCATTTTTCAGATATTGTCATACCCAAAATAAATGGGACCCACCTACTTTTTTCATTCCGGTGGTTGTTAATAAACACACGAACAAGAATGGTACCCATTCCTTATCATCTACCAAAACACAAGAGGCTAAGAAGTGAAAAAGAGAAGAAAATAACTAAAATCCCAAACTAATTAGAACCCTAGCCTAGTTGGCTAGCTGGCCCTATTAGCAGTCTTGTAAAGCCTTTTAGACGCTCCTGCATCACAAGGTGTTGGCATTCTCTACTAGCATCAATCTCATGACCCTTGCCAATATAACTCGTATTAGCACTGACACAGTAGTACAGTACCAACTATGGTGGCATATTCTATAGTACTTTGAATCTTGTTTGATGCAGCAGTCTCCCAGGTAATGACTATGGATGCTACAAACTATAAAATCAAGATCAGACATATGTTCAAGCTTAATGAAACTTACCAGCTGAAGCAACAGGAGTTCCACCGCTCCTTTTCTCTGCTTCTTGATTGTCCTTCATAGTTCTTCCTGCTGATAATGTAGGCTTGCGGTTTACATCTTTACCTGGCTGGGACCCAGATGCTACATCAATCCCACCTTCACGTTTTTGCCGGGCTTGCTCAGCCATAAGTTGCCATTTTGACAACATGTCATCTCCTCCAACAGCAGCTCGGGCAGCAACATTTGCTGCTGTTGTCCTCATTTTGTCATCTTCCTCTTTGTTTGGCTATCAAATAGAAAGTTACAGAAGATTAATCTCTCTTTAATCTCTCTATTTATTGTAGAGGTAAACATATAAATGCTGCGCAGGATTTTAATACCTTAAATGATTTCGAACGACCTTCATCTTTGTCCTTATCACCATCAACTCCATTGCTAACCTCAGGCTGTATGTAGTCATATTAAATACTTAAGAAAAATAAAACACACCTACACATAAAAAAATATTTTCTGTGTGTGTTTAGCACACTAGCAGTTTACACCATGGTTGCCTAGTTAGAATAGCAATGTAGGATGCATACAAGATACTCACTTCATTAAGCTTTCGAAGTTTTTCTGCCTCGGCCTGCTTTTTTTCAAATTCTTCCCTGGCATTCTGGTTGAGATTCATAACTTGCTGCCGAACATCAGAGGTAATAATAGTGCGGTGTCTTGGCTTCTCAGCATCAACTCTCTAGTGGAAGGAGATTCACTCAAAGTCAGGAATTATTATGATGCAAGAGAATTCGTGTTCAGCAGAAGGAAAAAATAAAAAAACAAACCTGCTTTGACAGTCTGATCAGATTATTTATTAGTCCCCTCATTCTTTCCTCCACACACTGAAGATTCATTTGTCTTAGAATTAGATAACATGGAAGTTTATCACAATAGAAAAGAATATAGCTGCTAGCACCTCACCAGTGACAAGCACCGCTCCACATCATAGCTTACACTTTTCAATCCACATTTGATCACTGCAAGACCCACCAGCATAAATTCCAGATCAATTTCCTTCGTTATAGGAACAAATATGGAATTTTAACATGGGAACTGTTATTGGCACTCCAAAAAGGTAAAATATGCCTTATACAAATATAAAAAGTGCATAATGACTTTTTGGTGTGCCAAGCGCCCTTTCAACGTCTCAATGATAAAAAGATAGATAGTGTATTAACTAATTTCTGCCAACTTTTTCTGCAAGGGATCCTTCTGCAAAATCAGCCTCTCTTCTTCTTCTTGCACAAACTTTCGAGATGCTTCTGAAGCTCGACTATCCTCCTTGGGCCCAGAAAACAGCTGCTCTTCCTCTTCCTGTTTAAATCAAGAATTCAAAAGGTTCTGAGCATGTTACTTAAAGATGGAAACTGTTCATTTAATTAGCTTATCCTCCATAGCAAGATGATTTGAAAGGACACAATACTGTACCCTAAGATTAACTCCACTAACAGCAGTCACATCATTCAGTTGTTCAATGCTTTGATCCAAAAAGTTCCCGGATACCTTTTGCTTCTTACTGAAAGAGATCCAAATGTGAAAGGGTTTAACAGAAAGTTATGTTGAAGAAGCAATGAAATCAATCATCCACAAGATACGACACAACAATATGGATTTATTTTACCTAGACGGAGGTGGTGAAGAACCAAGTGCTTCAAGAGGCTTCTTTTGGCCAACAGAAGGCTTTTTTGGAGGTGCTCTATTACTAATCCCAGCAGGAGAAGTTCCAGAGGGTATTCGATGGCCTAACTGGCATAAATAGATAAGTACAAAAATGAAAAGCCAATCAACATATCAAGTAACACATGATTTTAAAAAATACATACATTTCAGCACAAAGCAAATGAGGCAAAAATGGATTCAACATGAAATTAGTCCATCCAACCATTTTTTCATGTTACATTTAAGGCTGGGACTGATTGTGATGTAGAAGTAGAACAAGTAACCAGAATTTAGAATATAGACAGGGATTCCAGAACAGAACTAGAACTATGATTCAAGATACGATCATATGAGAAACACAGGAACTTTAAGACTAGAAGACAGAAAGAAATAGATAGGCCGACAAGAATCCAGAAAAAAGATACAGGATTAGAAACAGAACTGTTGAGAAGAAGATCAAGATGGAAAAGACTCAGAGATCAAGATACTTGGGGAGAAAATTTGTTTAATCAATCATTCAAGTCTGTCTATAGAACTACAAAGCACATTAATAACGTAATCCTAAATCTACTAGGAACAGGAAAGTAATCTTAATGCTATTACAAACTGGAAACTAAATAATATAGAAAATGAAGTTAAAACAATCCCATTTCAATTCCCTAACTCGTCCAGCATCAGAGAGGCACAATAAAACAAAATAATGTGGCCACAAAGCATATTGTTATGGATTAACATATAACAAAGCCTGCACAAGTGGATAAATTACAAGACACGGTAACAAAATAGATTAACTCTTGTTTTTCCACAATTAGTTTTAAATAGAGTACTACTTTACAGAAAACACATCATTAAAAACATAATAAGTCGGCAACACACCATAACAATGCATATTTAGCAGAGAACCATAGATGAGAAGAATGAAAGTACCAAGACGTTGGGATCAGCTTGCGTTGTCATGGAAGAAGAAACAGAATTCGGGGGCACTGTGCTTGTAGAAGATGAAGCCCCAATGCTTACAGATGCTGGAAACCCCATTCTTGAAGATTGCTTATCTAACGGCTCGTCCATTGAAATTCCAGGTGACCCATTCCCCTGCTCAAGTTTCGCAGCAGAAGTCAATTCCTGTGAATTAGACAATGGGGGTTTGTGCTGCTGCTCAGCAGTCTGATCAGTCAGTTCCTGTTTTACAAAAGGCATTGATGACAAAGGACCAGAATGTGGCTCTTTATTTGAGGATTGCCAAGGAGCTATATTCTGTTGTAAATTTGAATTATTTGTAAAGTGCGAAAGAGATCCACCCTGCAGTCTACTAGGGTCCTTCATCAAATTTTGCCTCTCCAAATTGGACACACCCATGACGTTCCCTCCCTTTGCTTCCCCACCTGACTGAGCTGAACCCATGCTTTGATGTTGTGGTATTTGCCTAAGTTGTGAATCATGAGGTTGCTGTTTGAGAGGCAATGTATTGATACTTGTCCCCGTATATGGGTGATAATTACCACCAGTACTTCCATACATGGAATAGGATGATTGTGGATACTGCAACGGTTGTTGCTGCTTATTAAGTATTTGCATAGGACCAGATGAGCGCTCCCTTTCTTGATTCCCAGCTACCACACTAGAAGAAGACATTTGGCTGACTTGCATTCCATGAGAGTCTGACTGACGTTCTGCCTCCCGCAGTTTTTTAGCACTGTTTTCAATGACTGAATGGCTTGAATCAGACTGCAGTTGAACTGTTGAAGATGGAATGTGCGATGGGTCTGTCGGAGAGTTGGTGCCTCTCTGATTAAGTGCAAATGAACGGGGATCAGGGAACTGTGTGGAACCTGCAGTTGCGGATGGCATCTTAGGAGACTGTTGCTGCACTGAAGCCTGAGGCAGTAACTGGTGTTTAGGACCTGGCTGCAAAGTTTTTGTATGCTGGTTTTCAGTTTATCAAAAAAGGATACATTATAACTTAATTCAAATTATATTAATTAAACCCATTATACACTTACCTGCGATTGTACTTTCATTACTGCCAATTTGAGCATCTGGTCCCCAACAACACTTCGAATGTGCCGAACAAAAGCGTCTTTTGAGATTTCATTATTCTAGAATAGAGACACAGTCAGAAACCATAAGGTTTAATAAAACACCCAACACCTTGATATAGAAGTGTAGGACCAACCTTGAGTTTGCCAAATAGAGTATTAAGTTGCATGGCCCTGTCTTTATCAAGCTGGGGCAATAGGACAGGTAGTAACAGGCCAAACGGTACTTGTTTACTACGATTCATTGGGTTGCTTGGCTGCTCGGTGATCATTGCCTGTTGACTGCTCATCCTCTGAAGCTTTAAGTACTGAGATTCGCTTTGCGGAGTAGGTGTAATGTCCTGCTCCTGATTGGAGACGGGAATTTTTCCAGAAATCGGCGTGCCAGTTGTTTCAGGTACCTGGAGGGATTTTTGTTCTGCTTGCCCTTGTTGAAGATCACCTTGGGGTTGCTTCTGGGACAAAGAAAAGTGACTAAGTTCCTGTGAGGCATCACTTTTTAGCTGCATATTTTCAGCAACAGATCCTTGTTGCTTTAGCTCCATTTCATATGAATGCAGTTCTCGCGGTTGTGCAATTTTTTGGTCATGTTGCATTTCGCATGCTGTACTTTCATCCTGACCAGTTGTTTGGAACTGTGGTAATGGCTGACTAGAAGTATTATTGCTTCCTTGAGACAAAATCGCTGCATTATTCAGTTGCACACATTATTATGGGTATGAACATATGCAAACTCCATGACAATTAACTAGAGATTACAGGCGCAACAGTTGAACAAACTTTTCAAATCACTTCTGATATTTTAGGGTCAGAAAATGCCCAAAATAAATTGCTAATGGTGTAATAAGTAGAAGTTGAATAGATTGACAAAATAGAACTAATGGTCAAGGTACATTAATATCAGTGTCAATGGAAATATTGAAGGTTCTACACTGAAATATTGACATCATGAATCATCAAGAGAGAACTAACAGATATTATTAAAAACCTGTGGACATTTAAAATAAAGAATCAAATGATGCTTACCTAATTAGTTATCTATAATTTTTACCCAAACATTTAGATGCATATATATGAACTTTACATGATTTAAGACAAATACAACGAACAATGGTAATCCTTGTTATTCAGAAAATGTTTCTTTAGGTCTATAAAAAAGTAATAGAAGTCAACATTTTACCTTGCATGGTGTTATCTTAAGACATCCCCAATTTTTTCATGTAATTTTTTTCATCACCATCTTTTTTAAAAGAACATTAACTTTTTTCTAAGTGAAAAACAACACATTAATACTACAGAAACTACTGGAATCCCTAAGAACGTTGTTCCATCATCGTTTTTGAACTATCTGTTCAAAATTTGAAACATGACGAATGAACTTCTAAAAGCTATGATCTCATAATCTTTGGGCCAATCAATGTAAATAAAACATTTGGTATGGCCACTGTAGAGGCAAAGTTCAAACTATAGCAACTTACTTTATTTTAGGGAAATAAATTTAACACACCCTTTTTCTCCCCATGAACACCCTGCTTATTTGTGGCGTTTGGACCAAATAAAACAAAGGTGAATCAAGGGGCAAATATAACCAAGTGTGTGCAGAAGGAGAAAAGGGGAGTGCAGAAATCATTTCCCTTATTTTATTGCTGGATAATACTCTCTCCCATGAAAAAAGTCTCTCTGTCCAAGCTCATTTATGACTCCTAAGCTTTGCCCTGATACCACTTTGGATTATAGTGCTTTAACTTGTCCAAGCTCATTTATGTTTGCTGATTACTAGTATTCTTTCAAGTAGTGTGTTGGGTAATGCAGATTTGTTCTGTTCTTTTCTTTATGTTATATAGTGCATTCATGTTATTATGAGTAAAAATTTCCGGTGTTTTTCCAAGAATGTTGATTGGCTTAAAGAAAAAGAACCTTGTTCTGGATTTTTCATTTGATGATTATAAAACAAGGGTGTTGTTATTGGCACTCCAAAAATCTCACAGTGCACACCAAACTTTCTATATCTAGGAAGAAAAAGTACACTTATGAGGAGTGCATGAGTTTTTTGGAATGCCAATAACATCACCCTAAAACAAAAGTGAAAAAGAATCATACTTTCACTCAAAGCGGCTTAACTTCAAGGTCTTTTGGATCTTGGGAAGTAACTAAAGAATGAATTACTTTAGCTGATTACTTTTATATTCTTAAGACAACTTCATTAAAAGTTTGTCTTTTTTTCATTTCATCTTTTAGAAAAGAAAAACAAAACTTATTTTTATATTTGAAGTTAGGTTAAAAGAACTATCTTGACCAATCCAGAGAAAATCTGCATCATTTATTCAAAATATGATTCGATCCTTCCATGCAAGTGCAACCCATAAGAAAAGTCATAATTCCAACATGGATATGGTGTTTCGGAAAAATAAATAAATAAATAAATAGATAAAAGGTGGAAGCTCTAAAAAACGAAAGTGTTTTAATCAACAACTGGGTATGAAATCTATAAAATATGCACCTTAATGTCTGGCCAATTACATAGGGCCCTAGATAATCCAAAACATACTAATTCAAAATAAGTTGTCATAAGTTTAAGTTCCAGGAGTAAAAGTGAGATATAGAAGAAAATTTAAGAGGCATTGCTGAGAGGAGTACAAGATGAGAATTCCAAGGTATTGACCTTATTGGACACTGACAGAAAGATGAAGATGTTTGGTTTCAATTTTCAATTGATAACCACTTACTGTAGAAGAACCAAGGATCCAAGTAGAAGTAAAGATGGCAAGTTACGCCAAATAGCAAAGGTAGAATGAGGGAGAAGAGTAACTTTAACTCAACTCTGTTGTAAAAAAATGCTTTCTCCAGGACCTTGTTTTCGATAGACTATCATGACTCACAATTAACCAAGCACAAAGAATAAACAAACAACCAAAACACCACACACAAAAGAAAAGGCACACACCATGAACACAGAATTATAGTGGTTCAGCCAAAACTTGCCTATGTCCACTCCGGTGATTACTGAGATACTCCACTAGTATGAAAGCCCCTTTGGTTTACAAGAAAAAACCCCATTTGCTGTCACAAATCCAGGTCTTAACATATCTCACCCCTCACACTCTCTCAAAGTGTTTCACTCTACTGTCATCCAAATTCCTAATCTATATTGTACAAGGAAACTTAATCTTTCCTAAATCTTTTAGGACAATCTCTGCACCTAGCTTCCCTAATACAATCCTAAACAAATTAGGACACTAACATTCACAAAACAAATTCCTAACAAATACAGACCCAAGTTTCGGTCTACAATTTATGGGGTCTGCACAAAATAAAAAATGGAAATCAATACTATCCTTCCTAAGATCATATTTGAATAACTCGTGCCGAACACTATTAACATAAAAAGAACCATGCAAGCAGGATCAATTAGAGCGGAAAATCTGACCTAAATTTTGTTCCAAGAGATATAAGAATCAAAACAAAAATCAAGCGGAAAATTGAAGCTTTTCTATCCAATCCAAGATACTCGTGCTTTCCAAAAGACGAACACCAAAGCTAACAAATTATGAAAAGCAATAAAATTGTAACAAAGTGTTGAGGGTAATCAGCAAAAGGTGTATGATTAAGGTGTTTGAGTGAGAAATAAGGTTAAGGAGGATACCGGAGTCGGAATCAGATGGCTGGGAAGCAGATGCATCTCCTTCAATGTCCCTATTGAGGGCAGCCTGGAAGGCCTCCACATCCGCCCCCGAATGCATGGTTTCGTCCTTCGCACAATTCAAACCAGAAAAAGAAAAAAAAATAAAAAGCTTCAGAATTTAACATATGTGGAGACTTAAATTAAGAGCTACAGATGTGACAGAGACAGAGAGAGAGAAGAGAACCTCATCGTCTTCGAGCAGCTTCTTCATAATGGAGGGGTCCATGATGCGATTAGGATATATGCCGCTGGTTCCCCACTAGTCAAAGAATCAAAACCTCTCTCTCTCTCTCTCTCTCTCTCTCTCTCTCTCTCTATATATATATATATATATATATATGCTGTTAGCACTGTGAAGGCAATCGAGCACGGCCACAAAGGCAACCTGTAGATTTAGAAGAAGAAAAAGCAAAGGCGTTATCGAGAATAAGATGGTCATAAAAAGACAAGCAACGAAGCAATTGAATTGGACCTACAACGGATTTACCTCTTCAATTCAGCAAATGTTGATATTTACAGCCACATCAATCAAGCATCGACTATCGAAGAAGAAGAAGAGAAGGAGGGAGGGCGGCCGGCGGGCTGCGTAACTGGGTCCCACAGCTCGCTGGTGAAGAACTGAACAGAAGAAATCAAAAGCAAGGAAGAAGAAGAAGTGAAAGACAAGAATTCAAAACACTGATTCTATTGAATTGAAGGGGGAGGAGAAGAAGAGCAAATCAAAAGGAGGAATGGAGGAGTAGGACGAGGAGGAGAGGAGAGGGCTGTTAAAGAGTTTACACGCGGTTGGGCTCTGGGTCTCACAGATGGGCCGGGGGTTGGCTTTGAAGGTGGGCTATGGGCTGTTGCATTGAATTTTATTTTATGGGCTGGGTTTGGTTTTTTTTGTTATGACCGGGTAAAAACACCGGTGAAGTTGAAATTCGTCGCGGTGACTTTTGGACGGATCCGATAGGAAACAAAGGTTTTTAGTAGAGTTCATTGATGCAATGTCAATACTGCTCTTTTATTTGTTTCGTGGAAGTGCTTCAGAGTCTATTGTGAATTTGTTTCGTCATTGTGCCCATGTGATTTACTTTCGGCCTGCTAGTCTCTTGGACCTACGATCGAGTGGATATGACAAAAATTTCTTACAAAAAATTAAATGGAACTTTAACGAAAATCTACCGGTACTGTTCATTTTAACGAAAAACCACATTTTTATACTAAAAAGTCAATCCTGGTAATATTCACTTTACCTTTTATTTTGTCTTTATCATTAAAACTCAAAGTTTTCAAACTCTTTTCATTAGTTTTCCTAAAATTAGGAACTTGATGTCGAGCGAAAAACGCAAGATAGGGTAATGTTATACTTACTATCTATTTGTACCATAGTTTTATAATCTTAGATGGCATCCAATGTGGAACTTTAGATGGATAGCCACATTATTTAAAACAATCGATTTTTCAATTTAATTAGAAATTAAGAACCCAAAAAAAAAAAAAAAAAAAAAGAAACCCTAAAACCTGTGAAGATAGCAGCAGTAATTGTAGTGAAGAAGATTAAGAAAACTTTAGAATTGTAAAGAGAGAAGAAGAAAGACTTTCTGATGTATATTCTTTTTCATTGTATTGAATTACATCTCTTACATCTTAGTTATATATCTATGACTTACTCCACAAGCTAGTATCTCAACAAACTAACTACACATTCTAACCACCAACAGATCCTAACAGATTCTAACATCCTTATAACTGCCCTTGGATCTTGTGACACTTGTCATCATCTAGGCCCTTGAATCTCTTCACTTGAATTCTCATCTTTGGGTTTGTTTACACTCTTACAGCCCCCTACAAGCTCATGCGGAATGGAACTGAGCATGAGATTGCCACAATGCTGCTGGAACAGAGGGGCAGACAAACCCTTCGTGAGGACATCAGCAAATTGATCAGCAGATGAAACATGTTGCACTTTAAGATCACCCCTTGTAACTCTTTCACGGACAAAGTGATAGTCAATCTCAATATGTTTAGATTTGGCATGAAACATAGGATTGGTGGATAAAGAGATAGCTGAGAGGTTGTCACAGTAAAGCATCGGTGCTTGAGGAAGAGAGATGTGGAGGTCACAAAATAATTGTCGGATCCAAGCTAGTTCAGCTGCAGTGATAGCTAAGGCCCTATATTCTGCTTCGGTGGATGACCGGGACACAGTGTGTTGCTTCTTCGATGCCCAAGAGATAGGATTAGAACCGAAAAAAATGACAAACCCTGAAGTAGATCTTCGATCATTTGGATCCCCGGCCCAGTCGGCATCACTATAGGACTGAAGATATATGTGCCCGGGTTTAAAATGAATGCCATAGTTTGAAGTGCCCTTAAGATACCGAAGAATTCGTTTGACCGCAATGACATAGGACTCCATAGGGTTATGCATGAATTGACATGCTTGATTGACAGAGAAGGCTATATCCGGTCATGTAAAGGTGAGATACTGAAGAGCTCCAACAACACTACGATATTGCTCCGGACTATGATAAGGCTTGCCATCATCTTTGAGAAGTCGGTGATAGGGCAAACAAGGAGTAGCACAAGGTTTGCAATCCTGCAAATCCACCTTGTCAATGAGCTCAGTAACATATTTAGATTGAGAAACAAATAAACCATCATCTGTTTGAGTAATCTGCAACCCCAGAAAATAATGCAGATTGCCTAAATCCTTCATTTCAAACTCTTTAGTGAGGTCTTGGATGACCTGAGAAATCAACGGAGACGAGCTTCCAGTCAATATGACATCATCAACATAAAGGAGCAAGATGACAATGTCATGGTGAGAATGGAGAACAAATAATGAGGAATCGGCATGTGAAGACTTAAACCCTAATGCAGGTAGAAAACTGGTGAATCTATCATTCCAAGCTCTTGGAGCTTGTTTAAGTCCATAGAGCGATTTTTGAAGCTTGCAGACATAAGTGGAAGGATGAATAAGGCTTTGAAAACCCGGAGGCTGCTCCATATACACTTATTCCTGTAAAAAACCATGGAGAAAGGCATTTTTGACATCCAATTGCCTGAGTTGCCATTTGAACTGAGCTGCTAAAGCAAAAACAAGTCGAATTGTTGTAGGTTTAACCACAGGACTAAATGTCTCGCCATAGTCTATACCCTCCTCCTGACTATAGCCTTTAGCTACAAGCCTTGCCTTATACCTGGCCACAGTACCATCTGCATTCTGTTTAATTCTGTACACCCATTTACACCCAACTAGGTTTTTTTCACGTGGAAGAAGAACAAGAGACCAAGTATTTTGAGAATGAAGAGCATCTACCTCTTCCTGCATGGCTTTCTACCATTGGGGTACTTTAGAAGCAGCTTTGAATGATTTAGGTTCCGAGAGAATGGCCTGAGAACTAACACTGGCAGATAAAGCCCTACGTTTGACAATACCATTCTTGGATCTTGTAACCATAGGGTGCACATTCATTGGTATTGGAAGAACCACATGAAGATGTTCTTGTTGGAAATCAGGATCCACATGGACTGGTTGCTGTGTAGGTGTAGGTGCTGGTATATCAGACTGAAATGAGGTGGCAGAGGCATGTGTGTCCAAAGAATCTGGAGCTCGAGATGCAGGCAAAGAATCAGAGATACTAGATGCAGGCTTGGACTCTGAGGCACGAGATGCAGATGTAGACAAGGAACGTGTGATGTGTGATGGAGATGCATGAGAATGAGATGATGATGTGACTTGATTGGTTAGGGTAATGCATGGCATAGATGGACAAGAGGGCAGAGAAGTAGATGAACTTGCAGGTTGACTAGACGAATGAGAACTGGAAAACTGTTTGTAAGGAAACACTGATTCGTCAAATAATACAGGTCGAGATATATACAATTGATTTTTGGCAATATCTAGACATATGAAGCCTTTGTAATTTGTTGCATAACCCAGAAAAACACAAGTAGTTGTTTTGGGTTGTAACTTACTAGTGTTGTATGGTTTTAAGAGGGGAAAACATGCACAACCAAAAATTTTGAGATGAGTAATACTAGGTATTTGTCCATACAACAGTTGATAAGGAGACTGCATTTTTAAGGTAGCACATGGCATTCTATTAATGAGATATGTTGCAGTAGCACAAGCATGAAACCAGAAAAGATTTGGTAATCTTGCAGTTTGAAGTAGTGTAATAGCAGTCTCTACAATGTGCCTATGCTTTCTCTCAGCCAAGCCATTTTGTTCAGGGGTATATGGGCAGGATTTTTTATGGATAATACCATGTGTGGCTAGAAAAGACTGAAATTGTGAACTGGTATATTCTCCCCCACCATCACTTTGAAGAACTTTGACTTTGACAGAAAATTGAGTGTACAAAAAGGCATGAAATTTGACAAAGAGAGCAAACACTTCTGATTTATTTTTCAATGGGAAAATCCATGTGAATCTTGTACATTCATCTATGAAAGTTACATAGTATCGAAAGCTTTCAAATGACAGAAGAGGGGCAGGTCCCCATACATCACTATGGATGATTTCTAATGGATGTACATACTTAGTTGTAGGAAAAACAAAAGGGATTTTGGTGAATTTTCCTTCGAGACACGATGTACAAACTGATTTACATGTGTCAAATGAGAGAGAGACTTTATTTTGATGAAGCATTACAGAGGTGATTGCATTAAATGGGTGACCTAGCCTTTGATGCCATAAACTGGTGCTAACAGGTTGTGCAAGAAAGCATTTGTGTGATTGAGATGATGCAGATGATGGCTTCTGAAAAATGCGGAAAGGAATATGGTAATAGCCAGCCCTACACAGCCCCTTGAGAAGGATTGTCCCTGTGAGTTTGTCCTGAACCCAAAAACATAGATCATCACATATAAATCTGCATCTGTTATCCTTACATAGTTGATAAATTGATAATAGATGCTGAGATATTTTCGGAACATATAACACATTCTTCAATGCAAGACTATGAGTAGGAGTGTGGAGGTTTGAAGTTCCAACGTGAGAAATTTGCAAACCTGCACCACTTGCTGTGGTTATTGTGTCATTGCATTGATCTGGAGTGGACAGATCCAAGTTGGCTAGTTCAGAGGTCATATGGGAGGTTGCACCAGTATCGGCAACCCAAAATTGATCCATAGGTGCAGATGGTTGATGATGAACATGCATTGCTGCTAGAGGTGAGGATGGTGACTTGCCTTGATAGGCAAAATTGCCTCTGTGATAGCACTGAACTGCAGAATGACCAAATTTCCAGCAAATTTGACATTGAATCGGAGATGGAGAACTGGTGACCTGTGAACCGTGTCTCTGAAAGCAATCTGCTGCAACATGGCCTTTTTTGTTACAAATTTGGCAAGTTGGAATCTCAGAAGGATGATCAGGACAATGTGATTGAAATGGTCTCGGAGCACCAAGAATGCCTGGACTTGTGTTGGATGGAGGCTGATAAAATCGAGGGCCAGAATAGTATGATCTGCCGTGGTCTCTGCTTCTGAAGTTATTGCCTTTGTACCCTCCTTGATACTGACCACCATTGTTAAACATTTGACTGCCATTATTGTTGTAAGAACCTCCAAAACTATGACCAGAAGACGATAATCCACTACCATTACTCGTGTAGTGTTAGTCATTGGTTCTAGAGCTTGAACCAAATTCAACAGACTGAGATGAATCTTGATCAAGAACTAAAGCTTTCCCTTTGTGAACCGCAGTACCAGCAACCATGGCAGAGCCACAATATGGTGATGGTTCAAAAGCCTGACCAATAATAGTCTATTCTGCCAACAATTGAGACCTGAAATCCTTTAGTGAAATAGTGTTCTCTCTACCCCGTATGACACAACGAAAAGTATTAAATTCTGCAGGAAGACCTTTCAGAGCAAGGATGATTATATCATCATCATCAAAATGAACACTAGCAGCTGCAAGATGGTCTCTGGCATCCTTGATCTTTTGCAGATATACAGAGATAGACTCAGAACCTTTCTTGATGTTTTGGAGTTCAGTTTTCATTTGAAAAATCGTAGCTTTGGTAATTGTTGAAAATCTTTCAGCAAGATTAGCCCACATTTCATGAGAACTTCGACTTCCAATGATGCAGGACATCGCCATTGGAGACAGGGTGACAATGATCAACTGCATAAGAGCACGGTCATGCATCTTCCAGACAAGATAACCATCGGTTTCAATCCCTTCACTTGTAGAATCATCATCAAACCGCAGAGGACATTTCCTTGAGCCGTCCACAAAGCCCATAATGCCATGACTCTCGAAGAGAAGAGTTATCTGAAAACTCCATGTGAGGTAGTTCGAATCATCAAGCTTGACTGTAACGGATGTCGAAATGGTAGAAATAAGACCAGTGATCGGAGATTGAACGATCTTTAACTGATCAGCAGTCACCATTATTGATATTGTATAGAATTCTTTCACTGAAACAATTAATCAAACAGTTGGTATGCAGAAACGAAGAACAATATCTTGAAGTTGTATGGAGATCAGACGAAGCCAATTATTTCATTTATCACACAACAGATTGCAAACTAGAGGGTAAAGAAGAGAAAGAAATTCATTGATTGAGGTGCGGAAGCGCCAGGTCGATGCAAGGCGATGATACCATGTGAAGATAGCAGCAGTAATTGTAGTGAAGAAGATTAAGAAAACTTTAGAATTGTAAAGAGAGAAGAAGAAAGACTTTCTGATGTATATTCTTTTTCATTGTATTGAATTACATCTCTTACATCTCAGTTATATATCTATGACTTACTCCACAAGCTAGTATCTCAACAAACTAACTACACATTCTAACCACCAACAGATCCTAATAGATTCTAACATCCTTATAACTGCCCTTGGATCTTGTGACACTTGTCATCATCTAGGCCCTTGAATCTCTTCACTTGAATTCTCATCTTTGGGTTTGTTTACACTCTTACAAAACCTAGCAACGTGAAGCCCGTTTGCTTCTGTAGTCCTCCTCATCCCTTCCCCTCCTTCCTTCGCATACCCTTTCATAGTAACCATTTTCATAGTCAATATCACTACCTTATTATTCTATGGAACATCGATCGATATGTAAATACGCCAAGAATAAATATAAAAAGCTAACTATCCATTAGGATATTAAACTACATGCAAAGTCTAATATATATAGTTATACAAACAAGTTCTTTTGAACATCATCTAATTTTAAGGGTTGATCAACAAGTATATTGTCGATCAAAATGACTTGGAGTATTTACTCATAAACTCAAAGTTAAAGTTCGAATGTTCACATCCGCTCTATCCTCTTTTGTATAAAATTTGAAGAGTACTTAATTATTCATAGTTTTAAGGACAAAAATATCAAGGTCGACTAGCAAATGTAAAATCAACAGTATGTGATCCTTCTTTCATTTCTATTGCTGTTGCAGGTTGGTCTCCTAGTCTTCTAAAACCATTCCCGTCATGTGCGGAGCCTTCCATCTCCGAGAGCTCGGCGTCAGATTGGTAAGATCTTGGGGAATTGAGGACGCTTTCAAGGTCGGATTGATTGGACCTGAGCTTTTGGTTGTGAAGCAGATGCAAGGGTGATGTACCCCGACTTGGCGTATTTTCCCCGCTTACAAATCCTGAGGAAGAAGCATCTCCTTTAGTATTCCTCAACTTCTTTCTTTGCTTTGCAGCCTTTTGCCAGTTCTTAAGAGCCTTTGCCGTTTGCTCCTCAAAAATTGCTTTCTTCATATGAGATCCCATCTGCAATTTAACATAATATGCATGCATGCATAAACATAGGTTACTAGATATTATTTAGTAAATTTCTCAAATAAAATTCTTAATTTTGAACAATAAAGGGCAAAAAGAAACGTCTTTTGTTTTTTTTTTTCCTTTTGAAATTAAAGTTGAAACTTTTAATCAAATTCCTCAAATTTAGAGGGTAATATATGGTCGAATCAAAGCATGAAGAAATGTTACAAAAGGGCAGTTAACTCACTTGTGTAATCAAACAATAAAGAGGGAAGGTAATGTAACTGCATAGGATCTGTAGGGCTACTCCAAGGAAAACCCTTGTCAATATCAGAGGCAAGTTGTCGTGGAAGCATGATGTGAACCCAAATTCAGACTGCATCCATACATATATAAATATTAGTTATAGTATACGTAGTTGGGAGGTGCAATAAGATATAAACATAATTTTATATGGGATTGTGGTAACTTACAGATATCCAGACGAAGTAAGCCATTTGGAATGCGTTCTGTGCAACAAAAAATGAATTCTTAGAAATCTTATTGGGCGGTAGCTTCTGATACGACTATATACATATGGGGTTAGATTGAAGGACACAAGCTTTTGACACATTTTGACACAAATTTTGTTGCCTCACTTTGTAATGAATTTCAACAATCCGAATTGTCCATATCTTAGTACATATTCATATTCATAGATCATTTTTGCACTTTGTAATATATTTCAACGATCGAATTGTCCATATCATAGTACATATTCATAGCTCATTTTTGCAAAAAATTAGACACATCCAAAAACTAAACATGCAAAAAACCTTGGTTCAGTAAATAAAATTGAATTGAAATGTATGCAATCAAACAACTAAACAATTATTGATTTAATCGCTTTCTGGCATGGATATTTCTTTTAAAAGAGAATCCAAAAACTAAATTGTTCCAATTATTAAACCACATCACGAATTTAGAAGAGCATTCTTATGTTTTTTTTTTATTTTTTGTCAAAATTCTTATGTTATTGTTTGATGACTGAATATTTTGTTGTGGGAGATCCAACAACCGCTTTTCAAAATTTCAATCTTTTTTTCATTTAATTCTTATAGAGATTCTAATTCTTCAATTGAAGCAGTTATACTTTTAGGACCCCTAAGATTCCCACAACCTAAAATAGTCTTTTAAAGTAGTGATACAGACCCTATTACTTTAGGGTCTTCCATTAGATATGCCTAAGAAACTTAATTTTGTATGATAATTTGCCTAAAAGAAGATGATAGGTAATGTTGACAAGAAAAAATAACCAACTTTAAGCTTACCTGAAATAATGTAAAATGAATTAAGAGAAGAGTCCACTCAGGTCGGTTAAACCAAAAGTACTTGTTGTTTGGCTCCACAACGGGAGCGCCTTTAACAACTGTATTCCGATCATGCATTTCTTGAGCCATCTCCACGATGATAAGCTCAAGCTTTGTACCCACCAGAAGAAGAATCTGCACGGACAAAATTAAATAATTATTAATAAGATCATCTCCATATATAAAAAATGAGAATATGCACAGGAACTTGCAGCTAGCACACTATAGAGCTTTGTACTTCCGCTTTTGAAAAACTAAGGGGTTGTTTGGTATCTTTCTTGGAACTAGTGATTACAACATAGTTTAATTGCATTTATCTTTTTTGAAAATATATATAAATCATTTTCAAATTGAATACCAAACAACATGTAGTATATATTAACTCGATCATTGCTAATGTGATGATATCATTGTCTTACAATGAGAGGAGCCAACGACAACCAATTGAGCGTGTACCATTCTGTTGCATTAACAAAGTAGAACAAGATACCAATTGATCAGTATTTAACGATATTCGATTTTCATGGCCAATAAGAAATTAAAATGTGCGGTTCGTGATCATTGTCTGTGTGTGCTAAAGAGAAGCTTAGAGAGATAGAGAGGGAGAGAGATTACTGTAAACGTTTAGAAGCAAAAAAACGACGGCAAAAATCCATAGTGGTAAACTGCATGCAAAATAAAGAAATTAAATAATTGTTATTAGCATAAGAACATTATCAAAAAGTTAACAAACACGACATCGTATATTTAGAGAGAGACCTGATTCCCACGACGACCTTAAAGTCATCTTCCATGGATCTCTTAATATACTTATGGAAGTCAAATTTGCTATTTGGAGCAAAATGTGCCTGCATGCATGCATTAGCTAGCCTATTAATGCCAGAAAGAGAGAGAGCAAGGTTCGACAAATGAGTGCATACTGCTAATGCCAGAAAGAGAGAGCATGGTTCGACAAATGAGCTCATACTAAATAATAATAATAATAATACTACACTTAACATATTTTTTTTATATAATTTTTTTTTTTGGTATCATCTCTCTAATAGAGGTAAAACCTACCGGAAAGGATCCTCGCCGTATCCTTTTCTTGGGGATCCCGAAGATCCCGTGATCGTGGCCTTTCATCGTATATCGTGCGGTTAGAAATCATTTGAAATTTAAAATTAAATATAAATAGTACCTAACGAAAACTGATCGCACGATGTACGATGAACGGCCACACAATCATGGGATCCCCAAGAAAAGGATCTAGCGATGATCCTTTTCCATACCTACCAACACACATAGGTCTAATATGGTAAAAGTAATGTGGAGACCGTTTAGCTATCAATATGTGTCGAACAAATTGGTGGCTATGGGAACAAGTAATATCCCTCATGATTAACTGTCAACTTTGTTTAATCCATATGGATGAGTAAACGGTCTACAAATTAAATGAAATTTTCTTAAAATGATCTTTAGATAATGATAAGAATTGAACAATTGAAATTTTGATGTTTGTATAATAAATGATGGCACATTGTTATATAAGTTGAAATGACACTTTAGTTACACGGAAGGTGCCAAGCTGTGGAGAAATGTTTTAGAGTATCCAGAATATGGATCGGTACATCACGTATCATAATAAAAGGGGAGGAACACTTGAAAGAAAGAAAAAACTCTACTACACTTATATTTTGACACATAATATACTGACCCATATTCCAAAAACACTGAAAAGTCTCTCCAAGCTGTGTCCATGTTACATTTAAGCTCTAATTATTACTTACATTAATAAATCCGTGGCGCATGGTCAAATAGTCCACCCTTGTTACTGAACCAAAGAATTGCCTGAAGAATGCCACCTACAATGCACGAAAGAGGCTATCATAAGGGTGAAGCTTTGATCAAGGTTTTTTCTTCTTTTTGTTTTTCCGTTTGCTTTTTGGTGGGCGTGTGTAGTAATTTAGGACGATTTTCTCAACAAGTGTATCCAAATAACATTACTCAAATATTATACACGTGAATCAACTCACAATCCATCTTATTCCAGGCATTGTAGAAAAGCCAGAGTGACGCTTCACAAACGAAGTTTGTCGAGTAAACCTGAATCTTGAAGGATCTGCTCACATTAGTTTACAGTAATTAATATTGTTAAATGTTCTAATATTCTTTGTGGCCAGAAGGCCTATAGAGTAGACCACCAAAAAAAAAAAAAAATAAATATATATATATATATATATATATATATATATCTTGGCAAGCACAATAAGCTAAGAAATAAAATATTAAAATATTGATACCATTTGTAAACTGATATTCCAAGGACGATGTCTCTGATTCCCAAGCTTTCCATTTCTTCATCTGGTCGGCACTCATACAGTAAGAGCATTGTTAAAGCTGATTAGTTGATTTGATTTTGATTAATTAATTAATTAAGAAATATATAATTGTAATTAACGCTTGCTTTATCGTTTCTTTTTCATCTTCTTTTTGAGGTAGGTTGTCCTCATCTCATATCACGATTTCCATTCATTTATACGGGTGGAGTACTGGCCGGCTGGCCGGATACCAAGCCACAGAATATAGAAAAGGCCAAATGTAAAAATGTTTTGACATACAGGATTCCATATTATATGATCCCATTCAACTACTTTACAATATTAATATATAGGCTAATTAAATAAGATTTTAATTTTTTTAAAATTAATATGCTAATAAAGTATTTTTAAACTTGCAAGTTAGACTACCTCCATCCTCTTGCTATATTTGTCTGACAGACCAATCTTTATATTGCGAGTGAACTTGGACCATATATATCTCCAGGAAACAATTAACATCATTAATGAGAATTTAAACAGCAATTAGGTTGGCACTTTGGTAAAAGAACATATTTCTGTATGCAAGTTACAACTAGCAGCTTCCAAATATGTTATGCATGTGTAAGGTACAACTTCTGTAGTAGAGAATAAGTGAGAAAAACAGTCGGGGAAAAACGTGAAGTAAAGTTGAAATTGAGTAAGTACCCTTGTTTTTAAAATATAAAAAACTAAAACTCGATCCGTTAATTATATGTTATAATATACATTTAACTCTTTTTTATTGCTAAGGAGAATTCTCTTTATACTTTTACTAGCATATGGGTACACACAAAGTGTGTGAGAAAATTTTTTATCTTTGTTTTTGAAATAGAAGGAGAGAGGAAGAGAGTGATAGAGAATGTTGGAGTGGGAAGTTTTTTTATTTTTAATTTTTTAAATTTTTTTTAATTAGAGATATGTTAGGATTACATGTAGGTGAGGTTTTAAAAAAACATCAAAATTTGGTTGTATGAAATTACATTTCTGCCCCATATTTCTTATTCATTTTCTTTTTAATTAGAAGGTTAAACTAGTAATTTCATAGAATTTTGGTTGACAATGAGTGTTTTATTAATTAGTAGAGATATAAATAAAAGATTTAGACACTTACGCGTAAAAAAAAAAAAAAAAAAGTTTCTTTTACCGAATACCTGGGTATATAACCACACCAATAAGTGATGCATATATGGATGGAACTTACTTTGGCCTGCGCAAGTGCCATAGTGACGACACTGTAGAAAACATGAAAAACAGCAAGCACGAAGATGAATACATGCAATTGGTGCATCCCAGATGCAGATATCAAAGGTACTTTGCCCTGCACAGTACATGCATTGACAAATCAATATGGAAATTATATTTAAAAATTAATTGAAGAGTACACATTATATAGCAACTAAGAATGATTCATTACGAGTTGTGTTAATATGTAATTAATGACATACTCCTGCGCAAGAAGATGAATCTCCAGCACTAGAGGCTAAAACTCGACGCCAGATCATGTTTTCAGCATGTGACAGTAACTTTCGTCGTCGATCCTCGTCGCCTCCTCCTTTATTACCTTCATCCTTGCCGCCCTCACTGTACTTAGACTCGTTTAACTGACATGGAAGCATGGTGTCACCATACTTGGTTGAGATGCATATTTTTGGAAGAAATCGTGTTCCAACAGTAAGCAGTAGAGATATGAAGCCCAAAAGCATTAGCTCTGCATGCACACACAATATACATATAGGCAAATATTTTCAGTTTCTAACAGAGATATCATCACATATCACAACATGTCATCAGATTATGTAAGTAATTAAAGGGGTTTTTTAACTTTAATCCTTAAAGAAGATTTAAATTTAAAATAAACCTAGTGTTAGATTACATATTGATTATAATCCATTGATGTGTCCTTAATTCAAAATAATTAATGTGCATTTTATTTAATGTCTCCCATTAAATATTTAAGTTTATTAATATACAAATTTTAATTTATTTTTTAACTAAAACAAGTTTTTTAATTTATTAATTTCATTTAACATTCTTTAAACTTGAAAGACTCAATTAAGGTACTTAAATGTTAGTAACGAAATGTGTGTACCGAAATGTATTATATTGAACTGATGTATTTAAATGTTAGTACTGAAATGTATGTACCGAAATATATGCACCGAAATGTATTATATTAAATTAATGTACCTAAATGTGTGTACCGAAATGTTAGTACCAAAATGTATGATATTGAATTAATATACCTAAATGTCTGTATCGAAATGTATGTACATAAATGTATGTACTGAAATCTATTATAATGAAATTAATGTACCTAAATGAAGAAGACAAAGTACATTAATTGAAATATATTGTATAACAAAATTTATTTTATCTAAATGTTTACAATAAAATATATTAGGATAAATGAAATGAAAATGAAAAATATAATGAAATGAAATTAATACATTATAAATTAGGAAGAAAAAGAGAAATAATTAAAAAATAAAAATATAATTAATAAATGAGGTTATTAATGTATCAAGGGACTAAAATTAGATTTTGATCTTACTTATCGTTTGAATCTAAAAATCATTTTTGCCAAGAATTAAAATGAAGTTTTCTATTAATTTTAAATTCTTGTTAGAATATATATAAACATGTGTGTGGGCGTGTGGGGTTTGGGGTGTGGGTGTGGCGTCTAGACAGAGAAGACATACGACATACGGAAGAAAAAAAACAACTGTAATTAGCATAGTGTATCTAACGATAGTAATTAAATTTGAACTGACCAGCTTTTATTTTCTCCAAAGCTTCAAGCATAGCTTTCTTATTGCGTTTCTGGAACCACTGTCATTGTAAAATTAAATTTTATATACAGTTATCCATGACCATATATTAGTAAATAACTAATAGTAAGAAATATTTCTGGCATATACTGCACGTGACGTATATACATATGTAGGTACATACCTTTCCAAGAGCATGAATTGCTTGTTCTATGATAATAGAAATAACTATGAAAACTGCACAGGCGATGGCAACAGCCCATGTTGGCGTCTGTTTTAAACTTCTTTCTCCCGCAGCTGCTGCTGCCATGGCTGCCTTAAGAAGCGTTTGAGTATGTACTCGATCTCAATCCCGTTATAAAACAGCAATACTTACACTTGAATAATCAAACTAATTAATCCTCTCTAGCCAGCTTAAGGAGAATGAATGTTAGTGTATATATACTAGCTAGCAAAACGACCAGTTCAAATTTCAGGGACAGATTTCCTTTACCTAGGTTAGGGAGAGAGAGAGTGAGAGAGATCGCTTTGTAAATCTATATGTGCTTTGTTAGCTTACGAATTAAATAAGCCAACTTAGTGTGATACAACATATGTGTAGCTCATTTTGGTTAATTCAATATGTATAGAATCAATCCCAAGCTATATAAACTTGTCACATGCTTAATGTTTGTTTGTGCCTTGTCCTAAATGGTAGGTTATCAATAGTCCGGTTGTGGAACAATCCACTTCATATTTTAAATGTCAAATTAATTGTAAATATGGAACAATTTAAAATATTGCCGGCCGGCTATTGGAGCCAAAAGGAGAATGCATGCATGACATTTATCGTCACTTAGTGTTATAGTCTACTGATATTTATCTTCATCTTAAGAGGTAGGTTCGAATCTCTTGAATAACAATCAATTTTAATACGAATTTAGACCCACACGTCTTAGTATAAATATGTATATCGTTGCCTCTCAGAAAAAAAAAAAGATAAAAAAGAAAGTAGAATACACGTATCCCTATGATATATGTTGCTTATTGTTGATGCAGAAAACATGAAGGGTCTTAGAACAACGTAAATCTGACCTTGAATCTGCAAGAAATGTAAATAACACAAGATATATCGTGGTTCACCCCAATGTTTGGGCTACGTCCACACTGATATTGTATTTCTCTGAGAGGATTGTGAGGGAGAGAGCCTCTGTAATGTGAGTGAGGCTTTGAGAGGGGAAGGGGGCTTGCTCTAAATATGAGAGCCTCCCTTAATGAGGAGAGTGATGAGTCCTTTTATAGAATAAAGGCTCCTCACTTATTATATATTTGCCCCTTCATTTATTACATAATTACATTTAAGTTCCCCGAGTATTTATACGAGATCTAAATACGGAGGCCGTAAGTATGGTACAAACAGTAGTCCCCCAAGTCTTCAGTCAAGAGAGTCTTTTGGCTGGAGATTTGAAATTCAGTCCATGTGTAGGCCGAAGTAACTAGATGTCGTCTAGGACTGATACTCGATATGAGGCGGTGCCCAATCTGAAATAATGCTTAACTAGAAGTAGCACATATTGCGAGGTTGCTCTGTTTTATGTTGCCTTGGTTGGCTCGGCTTGTGGCGTTGAAGGTGAGGGAGTCCCTTTTATAGAATAAGGGCTCGCTCCTCAATACATAAGTGATGGGCTAGAGTTGATGCTCTCTAATGATGGTGAGGGAGTCCCTTTTTATAGAATAAGGGCGCGCTCCTCAATACATGAATGATGGGTTAGGAGTGATGTTCGCGGCGATACGGTTGCTCAGCTGGCGGCGATGCTCTCCAATGAAAGTGAGGGAGTCCCTTTTATAAAATAAGGGCTCGCTCCTCAGTACATGAAGAATGGGCGCTCTTTAATGAAAGTGAGGGAGTTCCTTTTATAGAATAAGGGCTCACTCCTCAGTACATAAATAATGAGTTAAGTCCCCCAAGTGTTTTTCATGAGGCCCAGTTGAGGCCCAATATATGGTACATAATGTAGTCCCCCAAGTCTTCGATCAATATAGTCTGTTGGCTGGAGACTTCAAATTGAATCCATGTATGGGTCGAAGTGGTGGTTGTTCGGAGGCGGTATTTGTATACCCTGCACTGAAGCTTTGTAGGTGAAGCTTTGCAAGTGAAACTTTGAAGCTGGAGTTTTTGTAAATTAAGCTTTTGAAGTTGGAGCTCTATAAATGAAGCTTTTGAAGCTAGATTGTCATGAGTGATGCTCATGAATGTTTATATTGATTGACATGAGTGATGCTCATGGATGTTGACATGAATGATGCTCATGAGTGATGCTCATGAATGATGCTCATGAATGTTTATGTATGATTGTTATTAGTGATGCTTATGAATGTTTATGTATGAATGACATGAGTGATACTCATGTATAATTTTGGAGTCTGGACGTACTTTTGATCACCTGGTTGGTGATAATAGAAGTAGGTTGCCGAATAATTTTTGGAGTACTGGGCGTACTTTTGATCACCTGGTTGGTGATAATAGAGGTAGGTTGCCAAATAATTTTTGGAGTATTGGGCGTACTTTTGATCACCTGGTTGGTGATAATAGAGGTTCTGACTCTTTTGGGCATATAGGCCTTCGCCTTCCACATAACATTCCAGCCCATTATTTTGGGCTTTGCCCTTTTATTTTTTAATTTTTTTATTACTCTCTGATGGGGTTTATACAGATGTCTTCGAAAGATAAGAAAAATAAATCACATCACTTTAAAGTAAGGAACCCTTATCTTTCTCCTAGGTCTTCCCTTAGCTTTCTCAGAAAATAGGAACATGCATGATGAAAGTGTGGGCATTTTCTTTGGCTTTAGCAAAATCTCCCTTTTTCTTTTTCTTTTGTGTTGTCCCCTATGTGCTCTCGAGGAGAGCCTCCCTTTTTTTTTTTTTTTTTTTTTAGCAGGTGGCAGACATCTTCTTTTCTTTTTCCAGCAGGTGGCAGACATCTTCTTTTCTCTTTTCTCTTTGCTTTTTCTTTTGTTTCTGTTTCTTTTGACAAGTTGATGGATGGACAGGATGGCATGGGCTTGGTCTGTGCTTGAGCTGTCGTAGTTCCACTTCGGCAGTTCTGATGGGTTTGTTACTACTCCAGGCTAGCGAGCCTGTACAGCGAGGATCTCATCCACAACCATGGCAACCTTATTGAAATGCTCATCTTGTCTGTTTCCAAGGTCAAACACTCCGTAGTTAAGATTCTTAAGCCACTCCCCTCTTTCTTCACCCCCTGTAAACCACTTATGAAATCTCGCGCTAGAGCTTCCTGGCGACGACGTCAACGACATCTCACATGCTGGAGCCTCCTGGCGTTGTTGTTGTTGGGCCTGGCGAAGTGCAGAAAGTTCTGGACCTCGGTCCTCCTCGGCGTATGGATTGGCAGCCTCGAAGCGGGGGCCGGTGCTGAAACCTACAGCTGCTGGAGCTCGAAAGTGGTTGATTTTTTTGGTCAATTGAGAGCAGAGGAAGTGGGAAGTGAGTAATCATCGTCCATTTTGAAATTGGAGACGCACCCATTCATCTTTTGTTCCGAAATCCAATCAGGATTTAAATAATAAAAAGGGAGGAGAATGAGGTACTTGTACTCCGAGTTTGGACCGACGATGGAAGCAGAGGAGGTACTTCACTCGGTCTCTGAATATCTGAGTCTCTGAGTGGTTGTGCAGAGCAAAAGAATGGTACTTTGAATAATTGGGTTTACAAGAGTGGAAAGCTCCGATGTGGGTGGTGATGGGAAATTAATGGATAGAAATCTCAAGGGAAAAGATTTCAGTCGCAGCTGGTAGCTACTACTACTCTCTCTATCCTCTAAAGATAAGGCTCTGTCTGTCTCTGTGATTTGCTTGTGGAATTGGAGACTATTGGTCAGCTGATTCAAGAGAGATGCATCCGAGTTTCTCTCTATAGATTGAATGGGTGTGTCTCTAAATGTGGGCGTTGGGTTTCTGCAGATTCACGTCAGAGGTGAAAAATTGAAAGAGAACCGACATAGCTTTTCGTATCGTTTCCCACAGACGGCGCCCAATGTTGATGCACAAAATCGGAGGGGTCTTGGAACAACGTAAATCCGATCGTGAATCTACAAGAAATGTAAATAACACAAGATGTATCGTGGTTCACCCCAATGTTTGGGCTACGTCCACACTGATATTGTATTTCTCTGAGAGGATTGTGAGGGAGAGAGCCTCTGTAATGTGAGTGAGGCTTTGAGAAGGGGAGGGGGCTTGCTCTGAATATGAGAGCCTCCCTTAATGAGGAGAGTGAGGAGTCATTTTATAGAATAAGGGCTCCTTACTTATTACATATTTGCTCATTCATTTATTACATAATTACATTTAAGTCCCCCGAGTATTTATACGAGATCTAAATACGGAATCCCTAAGTATGGTACAAACACTTATAAAACCAAAACATATTAGTTTCATTTTCAATTAAAAAGATTTCTTAAAATTGCTCAAAGAATGTAAGTGACATGGCGGAGAGATATTTCTAAATTTTTATGTTTTTGGAACATGAGTTGATACAACACATATCATATTATAAGTAGAGAATTTTTTTTTCAAGTGTTCATCTACTTGTATTATTATTATTTTTTTATAATATAAACTAAAAAAATCTAATGAGTATATAAACTTACAATGCACTAATTAATTGTTAGATTGCGCTTATATGCATGTGTAGGCAACTCACAATAGCAAAAGTATATCTTATTGCAAGCACTTAATTAGAAACAAATGAATTCAGCATAATCTAAAAATGCGACACTTAAGGAGTATTGAAGTAAAGGTTGGTTTGGGATTGTGGTGTTTAAAAAAAAAAACAGCTTATTAAAAAATTTGGAACATAAAATGTATTTGGTAAAACAAAAAAAACATGTTTTTTTTAATTGCTGTCAATGACAGTAGAAAAGCATAAAAAAGCAAAAGCAGTGTATCATACTTCTAAAAAAAATGTTTTTGCTTTCAAAACATAGTGTTCAGTGCCTATTTAATGAAACTTTCAAATGACAAGTATACCCTCACATAATTTACAAAATTATAACATTTGCCCCTACATTATTCTTTTTGACAATTATTATATCATATTAAATACTATATCATTTTTAGTCATTTAACATAGTCACAACATATATATAAAAGGTTACCAATGTATAACTTTCTAGAAAATGCTTGCATTTCCCCATTGGGGGAATGGGCTCACTCCACTACTTTCAAATAATGTATCTTTTCTATAGAATTTTATAATTGAAGTCGTCCAAATATTTAATTTTCATTAAAAGATCATTCTTACAAAAAAAATATATGAATCGGAGTTCGTTTGGTCATTCAAAGTGTATCATATACATCAACAATATATGTACCAATTAACATATTTATTAATAATCATTTATTTATTTGATATATTTGGATGACTAAACGAACTTTGATTTGAATGATTTTTTGTAATCTTCCAATCAAAATTAAGAAATTGATCGGTGATTATAAAGTTTTCACGAAAAAGATATGTTATTTGAAAGTCAGCTCATTCCTCCAAAGGAAGAACGCAAGCGTAATTATAATTGTTCACAGTGTTTCCTTCGTTCAATTATTTAATTAATGGTTATGTATAACGAGTATTTTTTCTTTTCCATTTTCTTCGTTCTTGATGGATGATGGTTTTAGAACTTCGAAACTACCGAAGTGATGAAGAATATTTCATGAGTAGACCTGTTTTGTTATTTGAACCAGTCTCCTTCCCAAATTTTGTAGTTGGAGTTTTGTTTGTGTATCGTCACTATGCTGAGTCCACCATGACTCGTTCAAACTATATAGTAAGATTTTTGCAATTGGATTAAGTACCTAAAACTTCCAATCTTGCGGTTAGGTATGCTGTAAGATACTTTTCTCTCCTCCGTGAGTGCTTTCTCTCCTCTGTGAGAGTTTTTCTCAGTGATCCTACTGATCTCGTTCCCTTGCTTTTATTCTCTGTCGGTTTGGGGTTTTGGATTTGTTTGCTTTTCGTTCTTGGTTTAGGGATTTGGTTGATGTTAACCCTGGCTCCATGGGCTTGTAAACTTGGATCTGGGTATTAATGCTTTTCTATGCGGTTGGTGGGTTTTGCAGTTAATTCAAGTTTTCTCTCACTCGAGCTGTCTCTATCCCAAGCGGCATCGCGAATTGTGCGAGGATGTAGTCAGAGCGAGGCGATCTTCCCATAAGGGGCAACAAGTATTCCGTTTTGTTTGGTCTTGTCCTAGAAGGTAGGTGGATTTGCAAGAATTTGGGATATTGGTGGTTTGATTCCTATAGAATTTATTCCTACACAGTTGGTTGTTACTGGGGTCTGGATCTCAAGTTGGTTTTAATACTTGGAGACAGATTAGTAGCAGGCTTTAGGGTGGCAATATGGATGGGACTTCCATCTCTGTGGTCTTGGGGGTTATTTATGGATCTTTAATAAGGAAATTAATGGAACCCAAGACACGTCTGGATCTTTTAATGGAGTCTCAACTGCCAAAAATTGATCAGGGGGTAGATGCTTGGTTTAAAGCTGTATGGTGGAGACTAACGAAAAGACTACATAATCGGGGGGTGGATCTGCAGTAAACATTAGAAAGAGCATTCACTTTGTTCCTACCAGTCTGAATGTCATTGGGTACTTTTTCTCTGCTTTATACAGTCGGAAAAAAGATTATTGCTCTTTCAATTGGGGAGGCAGACAGAGAAATAATAGAGAGGAGAGAAACAGAAGAACAATTAAGAAGTTTAAAGAGAAAATGGCGAATGCTGTGGAGGAATTGGTTGTGCAACTAGAAAGTGGAATGGAGCTCTCGAACATGGAATTTGGAGTGAAACTCATAGCAAAGGTTTTGGTGGATCAAGAGCTTAACAAATGGGGTGTGAGAAACATTTTGAAGAGCGCGTGGAAAGAGTTTGGGGAGATTCAAATTAACTGGGTGCAAGACAACCTGTATGTAATCCTAGTTCGAGACGAGAATATTGCAACACGTTTACTGGAACAGGTGCCTTGGGGGTGATGAAACAAAACCTCTCTGTGAAAAGGTGGACGGAAGATCTTGCAATGGAAGAAATCCCGATGCACATGGTGCCCTTCTGGGTGCAGATGAAAGGTATCCCTCCGTGTTTGTGCTCTGAAGGTAATTTAAACCGCCTGGCAAATAAATGTGGGGATTTACTGGAGGTTGAGGATATCACCAAAGCTAGGGGTTTCCTTCGAATCCGAATTATAGTGGATACCACGAAACCTCTAGTAACGGGGTGCTGGGTTACCAGGGTAGGAAACAAGGAATCATGGGTTGAATTTCAATACGAGCGGGTGCAAGATTTCTGCTATAATTGTGGTATCATTGGTCATCCTAGTATTGAATGCTCTGCGCCAACAAGGAGGGGAGAGGGGGCAGGATACGGGGAGTGGACTAGAACGAAAATGATCAAGGATTTTCCAGAGGCTCCGAGGGTGATTAATACGGCTCAAGGCAAGAGGAGGCAGGCGGGAGTCAGCAGGGTGAGAGGGATTTCGAGTCAACGAGAGGGGGGAAATAATAATGGGGAAGAATAGGGCAGTGTGATAGTCAATAGAGGAAGTGTGAGACATATTAGGGTTGTGAATACGCTGATTACCCAAGTTAGCTCACGAGAGACAGCTAATCCAACTGTGGGCGCTACGAATACGGTCACTGATCATGCTCACGGCTCTATGGAAGGGATGGATGGGCATAACACTGTTGGGCTGCCTATAATGAGTACGGGTGTAATGGAGGAATGAGGGCAATCAGGAAGGGCTCTTGGTACTCGTCGGGTGAATATCAGAAGAATACAGGTTGAGGCAGAAGCGAAGAGGAGGGTGAAGGAGGTAGAGAGCAACTCACAATATCCCACGGGGATGGTAGATCACGGAAGTTAGTATAGTCAAACTGAGCAGCTGATGAACCAGAATCTGCTCAAAGGAATGCAACCGAATAATTCTGTTCTAGGCCATCTGGAGGACATAAGCATTTTTCAACGAATGGGCCTAAAGAGGAATGCTGGGGAATGAAGTAGCAAAAGAACCTCAAGACCGATAAAAATAGCAAAAGGACAAGCTGCTTCAAGGGGACGAGCTAGGAAAGGTGGGCATACATGATGTGTATCTGGACATAGTGAGACGAATGAAGCCTATGAGGAAAATCTACTGGAGGTTCCAGTATCAGAGGAGAATTTATGGCTTCATCTGGAGGACATTGTGAATGAGGAGGAAACTATGCGGAGTCAGCGATTAAAAAGCAATCAAGGTGGCGGTGGCGGCTAGCCTGATACAGCCGCAAGTCAACCATGATAAATCTGATTTGGAACTGCAGTGGTCTTGGGTCGGACATGGTAGTTCGAGCCCTACATGGGCTTATTCGAAAATATAGACCTTTTGTGGTATTTTTAATGGAGACTAAGATGTAAAACCATAAAATAGTGGGAGTTCGTATGAGGATGGGTTTTGTGAATGGGTGGGATGTTCCTCCGGTTGGATCAGCGGGTGGTCTGAGCTTGTGGTGGGATGACAGTTTGGAGGTCAATGTTATATCATCCAACAGGAACTTGATCCATACTAAGATGTGATTTTTTTAGGATGAGTGGTTTAATGCTTCATGGGTTTATGGCACTCCATATAGAAATGAGAAAATTAAGTTTTGGCAGTGGATTACGGAGGAGCTGAGCCCGACGCGTGCCCCTTGGTTTTGTGCGGGCGACTTTAATGAGATATTATCTGAAGATGAAAAATTGGGAAGGAGTCATTGGCATTGGTTGACTATTCCATTTTTACAGTCCTTCTTAAATTGTATGGAATTGGTGGACCTTGGATTCTCAGGGCCAAAATTTACTTGGAGAGGAACCAGAAATGGCAGCTTGGTGCAGGAAAGGTTAGACATGGATTTAATTAACAGAAGCTGGCAGACTTGGTGGCCAAACTCGGTGATTATTCATGAAAATGTTAGGGCTTCCGATCACTACCCGCTGATATTAAATACTGACCCGTTGGCCCCCAAGTGTAAACCTATGTTCAGATTTGAGGCTTTTTGGTGCAAAAAGGAGGGATGCAGAGAGACCATAACACGATGCTAGAATGTGGGAAGTGCTGGTGGAGGGGTCGCTACGTGGCAATGGAAGATTAACGCCACTAGAAAAGGATTGATTAGCTGGAGTTCGGGCAAGTTCAAAGCCAGAAAGTTTGAGCTCCAACGGTTAAACTCTCATTTAGGGAATCTGCAACGGCAATGGGAGGAAAATAAGGAAGAAATCAGTGAGGTTACTGCAAATTATTAATCGGCTTGAGGCACAAAAGGAATCATACTGGGCGTCAAGATCTTGAATTCGGTGGTTGTAGGCTGGCGACTCAAACACTGTTTTTTTTTCACCAATCTATAATCCAAAGGCGTAGACGAAACAAATTAGCCCAAATCAGGAATGAGGAGGGTGGTTGGCAGGAAGATCCGGCTAGAGTCAGACTAACGGTGGAAGATCATTTTCAAAGGCTTTTTACGTCGAATGGCAATCGAGATTGGGGGGATATTCTCTACTGCTTGGATCCGGTTGTAACAAATGACATGAATGAGACTTTATGTAGCCCCATCTCTGATGAGGAGATTAAAGATGATGTGTTTAATATGGGAGGATCGAAGGCACCTGGACCTGATGGGTTTCAAGGTCTGTTTTTTTCAATCATACTGGGACATTATTGCAACTGAGGTACATGGCATTGTTACTGACTGTCTTAGGGGTGATGGCTGCCCTTCTGTTATCAACTCTACTAATATTGCTTTGATCCCAAAGGTTCCAAACCTGGAAGGGGTAAATCAGTTTAAGCCTTTGTAATTATTCTTATAAGGTTCTATCTAAGATTTTGGCGAATAGGTTGAAGCCCTTGCTGGATCAAATTATTTCTCTGAATCAAAATGCGTTCATCAAAGGAAGACAAATTCAAGGGAATATTATCTTGGCTCATGAAATTTTTCATTTTCTTAAGATGAGAAGAACAAAGACAAAATTCGAAATGGGGATTAAGCTGGATATGAATAAGGCTTATGATCGGGTTGAATGAGACTTTCTGGAGGCAGTTATGGTGCATCTCGGTTTCCAACAAATGTGGATTGCTATGGTTAGAAAGTGTGTTAAAACTGTGGAATTTTCTATTTTAATCAATAGGAGGCCGGGGCGAACCTTTAAACCTACAAGGGGACTTCGACATGGGGATCCGCTATCACCCTACCTGTTCCTTCTTATCAGTGAGGTTCTTTCGCTGTTAATCAGTAGGGCGGTTCAGCAGGGGTATTTGGAGGGCATTAAATTATCTACTTCGGGGCCTATGCTCTCTCACTTATTGTTTGCTGATGACATTCTAATTTTTCTGGTGGCTACCAACCAGAATTGCAGGAATCTTTCTTCCCTTCTTAATGCTTATTGCAGAGCGTCCGGGCAACAAATTAGCCTTCAGAAATCGGTGGTTTATTTTGGGGCGAATACTCATGCCCATTTATCTTCGGAGCTTTGTAATATCTTAGATATGCCCAAGGTGGAAGACCCAGGAAAATATTTGGGTTTACCATCAATTTGGGGGAGGTCGAAGAAAGAGGCTTTACAGTTTATTAAGGAGCGGATCTTGTCGAAGATTGTGGGCTGAAAACGGCATTTTCTATCTCAAGCGGGAAAGGAAGTTCTCATAAAAGCAGTGATCCAAACTATTCCTCTGTACACAATGTATGTGTTTCGATTGCCTGTGAGTTTTTGCAAGGATATTGATGTAGTTGTGGCGAGGTTTTGGTGGGCGGGAGCGGATCGGGATCGTGGAGTACATTGGGTTAAATGGAATGACTTGAGTCGGCCAAAAAAGGAAGGGGGTTTGGGCTTCCGCAATCTCAATGATTTTAATATTGCTCTTCTAGCCAAACAATGTTGGCGATTGATTCATGACCCGAACTCTTTATGGGCTCGTGTTTTGAAAGCACGATACTTCCCGAATTCTTCCTTCTTGGAGGCTAAGAAGGGTGGGAGGGCCTCTTGGGCTTGGGCGAGTTTATTGGAGGGGAGGGATTTTATTCTAAGGGATGCTAGATGGCAGATTATGGGAGGGATGGAGGTTCGGTTTTGGCAAGATAATTGGATCCCGGGAATAACGGGGGGGGGACCTTACTCCTCTTAATCCTTCGGTCATCAATAGGGAGTGCAAAGTTGCGGAGTTCATTGATCCGAGTTCAAGGACTTGGAACTTGAACCTTTTCTCAAACTTTATCTCGGATTCAGAGAGCGATACCATCTTTAAAATCTATGTGGGGCCGCTTTTAAGTCCTGATAAGCTTGTCTGGCCTTATGAGAGAAATGGTTCTTTTTCAGTGAAGTCCGAATATTGGAGAAATCACAGTAGACACCCATACATAAACCTTGATCGCCCGTCCTCCTCACGCAGTGTTCATCCTTGGATTTGGATTTGGCTATGGAGTTGTAAGGCTACCCCTAAGATGAAAAACTTTCTTTAGTGAGCTCTTAAGGAGGCTTGTGCTACTAACTCCAATTTGTTTCGACGTAGGTGTGCCACTTCCCCCCTTTACCCAGTTTGTAATGAATGTGTGGAGACCATGGATCATATTCTCCTTCTGTGTCCTTGGGTGTCTAGAGTATGGTTTGGGGGTCCGTTGAATGTTCAGATCAATCAAAGCTCAATTACTACTTTGGCTGAATGGGTGTATGGGGCGTTAAATCAAAATATGGGTTGTTAGGGGGATCTCACTCGGTCTATGAGGTACCTGATTTTTACATGTTGGTTTATTTGGAGAACCCGATGTGATGCTTTTTTCAACGGTGTTAAGCCCTCACCTCTTCGATCTATTCGAACTATCATTACTACTTTGGAGTCTTTTATGCAAGCCTCCGCCCCCCTGCTGTTATCATTCACAATCCAAACTAGCCGTCCTCGCGGTACGCGCCTTCTCACTCTTTGGTCTCCTCCCCCAGTCAATAAGATTAAGATGAATGTTGATGCGTGTTGGAGGAGGGACTCCTGTTGTGGTAAGATTGAGACTGTGGCCCGTGATTGGTTGTCGGGTTGCAAGGCGGTTAAAAGTGTATGAATGCATGCATCTTCGGTTAGGATGGCTGAAGCTCTTGCTATTCTGGAAGGGTGCTTGTTGGCTAAGTGTTTGCAAATGTAGGAGGTGGTAATTGAGTCGGATGCACAAGGGGTTATTCGGTCCCTCAATTCCCCTTCTTTGAGCTGTGATTGGGACCTTCTCCCAATTCTTAGCCGTATCTTGGATGTTGGGAGGAGTTTTCATTCATGCTCTTGGTCGTGGATTCCACGATCGGCAAATATGGCGGCGGATTTTGTTGTAAGGAATATTTCACCGGAGATGTGCAGCTTTAGCTGGGTTGTTCAACCTCCATCTTCGCTAGTTGGCATTTTGAACAAAGATAGTCTTCCCTGTCCTCCTTTGTAATTGGGGATGGGTTGTACTGGTAATAAGGCGACGCTGGTACCTGTTGAGGTGGTGTATTTCTTGATCCTATTTATTTGTGTCTGTATCTTCTGGGGTTGCGGATGTTGTTTCTCTGCGTATTGTTTGGCCTTGTGCCTCTCTGTTCTTTGAATCTATCCTTTTACCAAAAAAAAAAAAAAACTATATAGTAATTACATGAGCTTTTTCTCCAAGCATTGGAAAACAAACTTTATATGTCCGATTATAATTGCAAACGTTTCGTCACGTTTCCCTTGATAGTGTTCGGTTTCTGGGTTAGTTTTAATGGAAGTTCAAAGGTTAGTGAAATACACCGAAGAAGAAGGAGAGAAAATGTATTCAAGGATTGTGTCAATTCTATTCACTTCACTTACATACTGAAAAACATCTTCAGCATATATGACAGTTAGAGGAGTGAAAAAAAAACAATTCCACTCACTCTATTACAAAGCAATCACAACCATTCATTCTTAAGTCATCATGTAAAATGCTTACACATGTCATGAGCTATGACTCATTACAAACTAATCTAAATGCCATATGGAATATGATCCAAAGGCTCACATTTGAACACAACTTGCTTAACACAAAAACTATCACAGTAAATACATTTACATATCAATACACCCTTCTAAATGTTTTGCTGATTTCACTCCAAGTGCAGTCCTCAAATACTCAAATCGATCCTTGGGAAGAGCCTTGGTAAAAATATCTACCAATTGCTCTTCTGTACTGCAATAGCTCAGTTCAAGTGTCACATTTTGAATCGCATCCCTTATGAAGTGATACCTCATGTTGATGTGTCTTGTTTTCTGGTGAAATACTGGATTCTTGGACATGGCTATAGTAGAGGTGTTATCACATAGCAAGGGTGTAGCTTCCACTTGTTCCTCTCCAAAGTCAGATAGTACAAACCTCAGCCATATTGCTTGTGTTGTAGCTTATGCAGCACTCACATATTCAACTTCTGTAGTGGATAAAGCCACACTGCATTGCTTGACAGAAGCCTATGAGAATATCCCTGAACCAAAACTAAATGCATAGCCCGAGGTACTCTTCATGTCATCCAAACTTCCAGCCCAGTCACTATCACAGTAGCCTATCAACACAGCAGCTTTACCCTTCACATACTCAATCCCAAAATCAAGTGTCCCTTGTACATATCTCATAACCCTTTTAGCTATCCCCATGTGCTTCCTGGTTGGTTTCTGCATAAACCGAGCCAACAAGCATGATGCATACATTAAATCTGGTCTAGTAGTTGTCAGATATAACAAACTACCAATCATTTTCCTGTACAAACTTTGATCAGCATCCTCACTTCCATCTTCTTTAGATAACTTGTCAGTGATTGCAAGTGGAGTTTTCACAGCTTTACAGTCTTTTAAGCCAAATTTCTCAAGTAAAGACTTGGCATATTTCTTCTGATGAATAAATATGCCCTTCTCAGTTTGAATTATGCCCAAACCAAGAAAATGATGTAGCAATCCCAAATTTGACATTTCATATTGTTTCATCATATCCTTCTTAAACTCTTGGATCATTTCATCAAAACTCCATGTATAGATAATATTATCTACATACAGAGATACAATAAGCACACCTGCATCATTGAATTTAGTATACAAAGTAGCTTCACTTTGACTTTTCTTAAATCCGGACCTATTAAAATATGTGTCTATCTCATCATACCAAGCTCTAGGAGCTTGTTTTAGACCATATAAGGCCTTTTTCAACTTGTAGACCTTGTCTTCTTGCCCTTTTACTTCAAATCCCTGTGGTTGATCCACATATACTTCCTCATGCAGTGTACCATTTAGGAATGCAGATTTGACATCTAATTGGAACAATTTCCATTCCTTTTGAGCTGCCAATGCAATTAGAGTCCTAATGGTATCAAGTCTTGCCGCTGGTGCAAATGTTTCATTGAAATCAACCCGAGGTTTCTGAGAGTAGCCCTTAGCCACTAATCATGCCTTGTTCTTCTGCACTGAGCCATCCAGATTAAGTTTTGTCTTGTAAACCCACTTTACACCATTACAGGTTTGTCACTTGGCCTATTTACCAACTCCCATGTATCATTCTTTTCAATCATTTCAATCTCTGTGAACATAGCTTTTCTCCAAGCCTTATCCCCTGATGCTTCTTCAAAACACTCAGGTTCCACTACACAGAAATTGCATCTCTCATAAACTTCATTCATACTCCTGAATCTGAAATGAGTATGATCATACTCTTGTGAATCAGTATGATCCACTTGCTCCTCTTGACTTGAAGAAGAAGTAATAGTTTGATCGTGTTGTTCCTGTAATGATTATGTGTACTCCACATTTCCTTTATACTCTTCATTCTCAACATTGCTCCTTTCATTCCCATTAGCAACTGAAATAGGCAGGTTCTTCTTAGCACAAGATTTCCAGTCCCAGCAAGTATTCTCATCAAAAATCACATCCCTAGAAATAACAATTTTCTTGGTTTCAGGATTGTACAACCTGTACCCCTTTTCACAGGTTCCATAACCAAGAAGAATGCATTTGACACTTGTTGCATCAAGTTTCTGTCTCATCTGTGATAGAACTTGTGCATAACATAAAGATCCAAACACTCTTAAGTGTTTCACTTCAGGTTTCCTTCCACTGTAGGCTTCAAATGGAGTCTTCTTATTCAGAGCTTTGGTAGGACATCTATTGAGAATATAGACTGTAGTATTAACTGCTTCTGCCCAAAACTCAAATAGAATGCCCTTCTCCAACAACATGCATTTAGCCATTTCTACAATGGTCTTATTTCTTCTCTCTGTTACACCATTCTATTGAGGGGAATAAGCCATTGTGAGTTGTCTTTTTAGACCAAGATCTGCACAAAACTGAGAAAATTCCTAAGAAGTGTACTATCCTCCCCTATCACTTCTTAATTTTTTTCAGTTTGAACCCATTTTGTAATTCAACAGTTGCTTTAAACCTTTTGAACACATCGAATGCCTCAGATTTGTTCCTAAGAAAATACACCCATCCCATTCTGGTACAATTATCAGTGAATGTGATAAAATACTTATTTCCTGCTTTGGTAGGTGTTTGCATTGGTCCACATATATCAGTGTGGATCAACTCCAATGGTAAAGCAGCTCTCCACTTGGTTTCTTTGGGAAATGCATCTCTGGAATGCTTGCCAAGGACACACCTACACTGTAGTGTTCACTTTCAGCTCAGGTAAGCCATTGACCATATCAAGTTCTTGCAGCTGCATTAGAGCATTCATATTCAAATGCCCTAGCCTTCGATGCCATATCTCAGCAGGTTGCCCAACACTGGCTCTCATGACAATTTGAATTCCTGGTTGCAACTTCTCCTGGTTGCAACTTCAAAGGAAAAACTTTGATTCCCTTTCATTGGGATCTTGACAACTAGATTATAACATGTGAGATCATCATAGATTTTGACTTCAGCACCTCCAAATACCAGATAGTAACCATGCTCCATCATCTGTCCTACACTTAACAAATTCTCTTTTAAATCAGGTACTAACATAATCTCCTTTATGTACCTTTTTCCATGCTTAATGTCAACCAGTAACTCTCCTTTTCCAACCACATTAACCAATTGTCCTGTACCCATCTCAACTTTAGCAGTAACACTTCTATCTATGTTAACCAGTAGATCTTCTATTCCTGTCATATGATTACTGCAGCCATTATCAACATACCAAATGTCTTCATTCTTCTTCAGTGCAGCAGACATACATACATAGAACATAGTTGGATTGTTCTCCACTTGTTTGACATAATTGGCCTGTTGAGTAACCTTCTTTGACCTGCAATCCTTGGCAAAATGCCCTGGCTTATCACAGTTATGACACCTTGGTTTCCCCTTGAACCAGCATTCCCCAAAATGTAATTTATCACAATATTTGCAAGGATTATTGGCTCCATCAAATGATCCAATGAATTTCCCTTGCTAATGTACATGTTTGTTATCCCACTTCTTTCCCTTGGTCTTCCAATTCTTTGTGGGTTTAAAATGTTGATTAGCATTTTATATAGGCTTCCTATGAGCTATACTCAAACTGGAAAATGCTTTTTCAGTATCATTTTCAGAGTGTCTCTCCATCCGTTGTTCATACCCCTTTAGAGTAGCAACAACATCCTGCACGTCAATAGTTTCCAAATCCCTAGTATTCTCTATCACAACAACAATATTATCATAGGATTTAGGAAGACTTATCAATAATTTTTGCACAATTCTTTGATTTCCAATATCTTCACCATAACTTTTCATTTGTGTAATAAGATCAAATAATCGCACAAGGTACACAGAAAATGCTTCATGCTCTCCCATTCGAGTATATTCAAAATCACGCCTTAAGCTTTGAAGTTTTACAAATCTCACTTGTTTGTCTCCAATAAACTCTTGCTTCAATATATCCCAGGCCTCATTTGCCGTCTCTAGGATGGCGATCCTTGGGAAAATCTCATCTGACACAACTTCTTGAATAATTCCAAGAGCCTTAGCATCCTTGACTATGTTCTCCTTCAGATTCTTATACTCAGTTGCAGTGATCTCTTCTTCTCTCTTCGCCGGAGGACTGTACCCTTTCTCAACCATATCCCATAGATCGTGAGATCTGAAAATGGTTTTCATCTTGATCTGCCAGAAATCAAAATTTTCTCCATTGAAAATTAGTGCGCGGAGATCCACAACACTCGATCCAGCCATATTAGACTTGTTATCGAATTACCAAGAAATTTTCAAAGCTTTCTTCAGTCACAGCAGAACCCGATTCTTGGTCGAGTTCCTTTGCTGTCACCAACCACGTCATAGTTTCACGCCTAGCTCGAGATTGAACCTGGCTCTGAGGCCATGATAGTGTTTGGTTTCTGGGTTAGTTTCAATGGAAGTTCAAAGGTTAGTGAAATACACCCAAGAAGAAGGAGAGAAAATGTATCAAGGATTGTGTCAATTCTATTCACTTCACTTACATACTGAAAAACATCTTCAGCATATATGACAATTAGAGGAGTGAAAAAAAACAATTCCACTCACTCTATTACAAAGCAATCACAACCATTCATTCTTAAGTCATCATGTAAGATGCTTACACTTGTCATGAGCTATGACTCATTACAAACTAATCTAAATGCCATATGGAATATGATCCAAAGGCTCACATTTGAACACAACTTGCTTAACACAAAAACTATCACAGCAAATACATTTACATATCAATATCCATTTCTTTCTTTTAAAATGATTGGGGAGACGTTAAGTACAAGCTATTGTGCTCGATGTTGATTTATTTTTGGTGATCAAAGTATTTGTTTGTTAGATGTTTAAAAATCAATTCCATTAAGGAGATTCTGATTTTATAAAGCCATAGATGAAGTGTAATATGGTGTTAACTAAACCCCATTCATTATAATCTCAAAAACCCCATTCATTATAATCTCAACCCTTTGAAAACAATCGTAAAAAACATTTCATTTATAACAAATATTCAACCCATTAGTTTGTTATTGGGAATTTATCATAAAATTGTTCTTGAAATTTACTAAATTTCTCTTTGATTCTTCAATTACAAAATTGATCAAAGCTGTCCTTAAAATATAGCGCAAGACAAATTCATGTCATCCTTAAGTTAAAAATTATGTTAGTTTGCTCACATGACACACGGATGAGAGGCCTACTGCTTCAATAATACAGTGCAAAATGGATTACACCAAAAATAAATTTTGTTACAGAAATTTCAGGGAGCATTTGTGATGAAAATCAAATTATGACCTCCTTCTTTTATTTCTAGGAAAAAAAACATGGGTGCTCTCTTATTCTCTCTACCAAAATCCTTGATCTACAAAATTCATAGTCGTCGGCCCGTTGCTTCGGCCTGGGTCAATGGCAGCCCACTCCCCATTCTCCTAGTATTTATCCATCATCTTCTCATGGATTGTTGCGAATCTATTTTTCGTTTTAGTATTCCAATCAATAAGTGCTTTCTTGTGAGATTATTTGTGAGTATTTTAATTTTGTGTTGGTGTATTATCAGCTTCCCCTAGGTCGACTTAATTTTTTATGGTAGCTTCATTATTGGTGTTGAGCACACAATTCATGTTGGTATGGACATTAGTTGGTTTGTTGTCATTTTTTTTTTTGGAGTCGTCATTGCTCGTTGTGAAAGGGTGTCTTCATGTTCGTTACAAGATAAAACCATAGAAATTTGAAAAAACATCATTTATTGGATATTGCTAGTAATCTGATCAACCAAAACCACAAATGCATTAAAAACATCATACCCTTTTTATTCTAGCAAATAAAAGTATCTCCAAACATGTTCTCTATTGTTTGTTAAATTTTAGCTAAAAGGACTATAAATTTTTTTAGAAGCTTCTTAAAAGAATTTTCCTCCAATCATAGTTATAATGATTGTGGACCAATAGTGACACACCCCGACCTCGATATCTCTAGCTACCAGGATAGGCACGTGCTGGCTGACACCCGAGGGTGACGAAGCCATTTTAACATGCATGTAAATAAAATATGTAATTAGAAAGAAGTCTATCCATGCAGAACCGTGTTCAGAGCATACAACTAAACAAGAATAGAGTGAAAGAATAATGATAAAAAGATACGAACAAAGGAATAGGTCCTACGCTGAGAAGATTCGAAGATACCTAAGCGGAAGTGCTCTGATGCAGGGATCATGTGCCTCGATTCTAACTCCTGAGGGTGGAGCAAAAACAAAAGGATGAGTGTACCAAAGTTTATAATAATAATACTAATAATAAGAAAATCATTTTCTTTATAAACATACTAACCCCCTGTTTTGAAAACACACACACACACACATATATATATATATAATACTACGTAGTAGGTTTTCTGAAACTCTAGCATGCCATGAAAACGTTCGTAAAAAATGTACGTGTAGAACAATGCTCAATAATGGTGTTATCGACGCCCGAGGGTAAATCCGTAAATCTCATCAATGTTGTACTCACTAGGGGTATCATAGTGGCTCGAAGGCATAACCATCATCAAAGGTGAAGTTGTACGACACTGGATATGCCAGTGAAGAAATCATGGTCCATCACCCGAATGTGAAGCTATACGACTCTGGGTTACGCCAGAGAAGAGATATTGTATAAGTATGTATATGCAGTGGGTCCATCATCCAAAGGTGACGTTGGACGACTTTGGGTTACGCCAGAGAAGAAACATAGGGTCCATCACCGGAACGTGAAGTTGTACAACTCTGGGTTACCCTATAGAAGAAACATATACACATAACATATCATACCGACACTAGCCCCTGGCTAGTGAAGCTGGGGAGGTATGTCATAGATATCCTCAACTGTGTCCTATGGCCATAGGACGTCTACATACCCGGTTGTGTGTATGTGTTGTATGATAACCCACTAGATAAGATCGAAAATACACCTCAAAAATCTCAAATCAAACTGGAGTTCAAAAGCTCAAAGCCTCATCACATAAATCCACAATAATTCATATTCGTAAACCATAAATAAATCATATCCGCAAATCCATAGAATTCCATATACGATAATCCAATAATTTATGACCTTTTGTAAAACATAAATTTGATCAATCATAAATATTCCGTAAAAGCAATTTAAATAAATCATAAGTATGGAAATTCGTAAAACATATTATAAAACGTGCTCCATTCATGAAGTAAGAAATGCATGCAAGCCTAATATTTTATAAAAACATGCAATTTAAGAAGGGGTCCACTTATAGATATTTCGTCACCAAATAACCGCTCGAACTAAGGAGGACGGTATCACTTTCATTGATGCACCTAAACGCACATAGAGACTATTTAGTAAAACTCTACTAAAACAGTCGAATTTGGGAAAATGGACAGTGGATTTGGATTCGACACGTTGAGAAACCTAAGGAAAGACCTCGGGTAGCCCCACGTGCCGCCACGGGGCGACGGTCCAGGTGGCTACGCGCCACCGTACGTGCCGAGTTGGGAGCCAGCACCGCCGTCACAAAACTTCCGACGAAGGCGCGTGTACTCCACGCATTGACCATGATGCGTGGCCACGCGCACCCACGCGCTGACTTGGAAGCTGGTTTGGATCTGCGTCGGGTCAAATCTGGGCTTGAGTTGATGGGTTAATAGCCCAAATGTTTGGGCTGGTTATTGAATTGGGCTAGTTTTGGGTTGGGCTTAGTTGGATCCAATTGGTTTATAGGTCGGGTCGACCTGATTTTAGATCGTGGGTTGGTCGGACTCCACGAAGAAGAAAACTAGAGCTTCCTAAGCTCCAATCAAGGTCAAAACTTTACCATTTACATCGTATAAATAGTCAAATTGAAGCTACGGAGATAAGGAGTAAGATTATACCATTTTGGTTCACCTAGCCGTGGCCGGAAAATGGTCAAAAAAATGCCTTTAACCTCGCGATCCTTCGCTGAAAACTGGAAAAGTTTCCACCTTCGTTGCTTCTGTGTTCAATCTCCTTAAATAAAAAACTTGGCATCCTAATATCATTTCTAACTCATGAAGGAAGAATGGAAGAGGTGATTTGAAGCTTACCTTGATCGAAGAAATGGAAATCTTGTCGGAGTTTGCGAGATCGAGTAGCGGTGGTGATGTGCATCAGTGAACTGAGAATGAAATGGAGAGAACAGACGAAAAGGAAAAAGTGGTATGGTGACCTGAGGGCTCACCGGAATAGTGAGTGGTGGTGGTGTGTTAGTTTACCGAGAAGGAGAGAGAGAGAGGTAGCTGAAATGAGAGGTGAGAGCTGAGGGGTGAAAGAGAGTGTGTCACGAGAGAGTTCCAAAAGATTAGGGAAGGGGAAACACATGGCAGAATGAGAAGTAGGGTGTGGGCCCCATGTGCCAGAAATTGTTAAAATAATAAAATATCCAATCCTAATATCTAGAATAGTGAAATGACTATTTTGCCCCTCAACTTTGTAGTTTCGTGAAATCCTCATTGTAGCTCCAATTTCAATTCCGTTTGTGCCCACACGTTCATAACAACAAGTACTATAAGGATACACCAAGAAAACAAATCTTATATGACACGACAAGGTGGTCCCTAAAAGTCAACGTATTTGCCTCGAAGGGCATTTTCGTAAATTTACGCTATAAAATTATAAAAACCAAAATATTGGGGACGGGTCGTTACAAATAGGAATAAAGTTTTTATTTAAATATTAATTAAATATTGGTAATTAATGTTGTGAGCTTATTCCTCACTCCATAAATTTAGGAGCTCCTAAAAGAATCTCTATCTCAGTAGGTGGATAGGGAGCGTGATTGGAGATGGATTTTTCCAAATCCTCCCTAAAATTTGGCTAGTAGCTCATTTTGTGAGCCCATTGAAGATGTTCTAAGTGCCACTGATTGGTAATAATTCACTTTATCTCAAAGCTCCATAAAGACACTCGTGAACACATACGCATAGAAATTATTTTAGCTTTAGAGTGTCATCTCAGTCTTTTGAGTTCGAATGTGCTTGATTTCAAGACTTGGATGTGTTACTTTGCTTATTCTCGGGTCAGTCTCGCATTCAATTCCACTAGTACAGTGACAACTAGTTTAGCCAAGTTGACTTTTTATGCTTCGTTGAAGTTTCTTGGGATAAAGGACCTTTTGGATGTTATTGATAAAATCCTCTTTGATATTTGCCCAAGTTGACCTTGTTCCGTTCAAAATCAAGCCTAAAGGCCCCATAAGAAACTTCAAACCCGATTCATGATTAAGTGTTCATTTTTTCTTAAGATCATTATTATTTGGGGTGCAATTCAATCCCTATTAAACCAGGACTCACCAAATTCTTGAGATTCCTTCATAATCAAGATCTAATTAAGTTTTCCATTCTTGGTAGGCTAGTAATATTGTAATACCCTGAAAAATTTAAGTATATGAATTTGATATTCATAATTATGAGTATGTGGAGAAAATAAAAAATAAATCGATTTATGGTTATGAAAATTTAATTGAGAAATTTTATAATTTTGTTACCAAAAATTATTATAATTTATGTCGTAAAATTTATCGATAAGTGAAAAAGATGAAAATGCCTTTAGTTGGTTTAACGTAATTATACGAGGACGTATTTTATCCTCATATATTTGATCATATATCTTGGCATAATTGGATAGAGATCGATCTCACGAACGTGTAGGTGCAAACCATTTGTGAAACAGAGTTATAACGAATGAGTTATTAACGAACGAAGTTAGGGGCAAAAATGGTAATTTAATTATTGATCTGGAAGACTCCAGATTTGTTGGAATGTGGATATGGTGCCACGTGTGTGGCTGCGATTGGGAGAAGGGGGAGAGAAATGAGAGGGGGCCGCCAATCGGGAAGGGGGGAGAGAAGGGATGACCAATGGAAAGGAGAAGAAATAAGGGAAGAGAGAATGAGGGGAAACCGGACCCTCATTCGGCCCGATTCCATTTTCCAACCCGACCTGGTCCTCTTCACCTCATCCGACGGTTTTTCATTGGTTTTTCCAGCAAACCACATCAACTAATCACGGGGAAAACATTCTCCATCATTCCCTCTACCTATTACACCTCAAAATTTAAGATATTTGGTTTTGATTTGGTGACACCCACATCGAAAAGGGCGACGACACCGTGGCTTCAAATCCACCATTATTGAAACATGTTCCTTCGATCACCACCACCTATAGCATCCTTGAGCCCAAGAACAAAGCCCAAACAAGGTTAGGGGCGGCAGAGCTGTTTTGGAGTCAAATCAAGAACACCCAATTCAAGGGTTTTCTGGTGGATTTAGGGCGATTTGAGGTGTTTCTCGGCCGAATTGGACTTTGGCCCAGGTATGAAAGTTGTTCCTCTCATTGAACTCTACTTGCCTGTAAAATTTGTTAATTTTGGAGTTCGTCAGAAAATTAGGTTTTCATTCACCGGAAACCGCCACCCACAGCGGCGCGTGGCCAGTGGCCAGTGGACCGACGCTGCCTTTTCATGCAAATTTTGATATTTTAAATCCGTAATTGGTACCATTTTGATGTGATTCAATTATGAAAGCTAATGTTGAATATTTCCGTTAGTAGAATATTTCATAAATGGATAAAAGAATGAATGTGAACTACAAAAGGCTTGATCTCATTCAAGGGTACGTAGGCAGTCTAATGAGAGTTAGATGCAACCTTAAAAATAATCGAGATTAATCGTTTGTTGAAAATTTGTCTAAGAAAAGGAATTGGATGATTAATTTAAAAATTAACCTTATGTTTTTGGGAAACAAATTGGGTTATAGATTTTGTAAGTAACTAAGATTTAAATAAAAGAATTGTGATAAAAGGTAGAAAATAAACAAGAGTTTAATTTAGGCATATCATAGTAATTATCTTCCGAAAATAAATTTTTCAGGTTGAGGCGTTACAAATATCCTCAATGGAATTAGCTCTATCAACCATTCTATACCTATTGGATCTCCTAAATTTGTGCAGTCTGGTGAGCCATATCCAACTCCGCTTACAACTAAGGGTATTCCTAGTTGTTTTGACCACAACAATTGCCGCGTGTCATGATCCAAAAAAAACCATTTGTCCAATAGACAATGAGCTAACTCCAAAAACCCGTTGTCAATTCGGATTGTAGGCCCAACTTGGCAAAATAAAGTCGAAAGTGCTAGTAATCGCCAGTTAGTCATATGATGGTGATTTCATTCCCAAGCCTTGTACACACTGTTCATTACACTATGGGAGTTGGCCTACTTGAAGCTTTTTTCTCAATTCTGAACCACAAGAAAGGGGAAGACATTAAAGGCAGAGTTAGTGATTAGAGTGAAGTCATAACAAGCTAGTCATATTGGAAGGTGCAGCTGGATCACCGCAGTCAGGGTTTCTTGCGCAATGGATCTCTTCTTTCTGTGGATCAACGAAGTGCAACCTGCCAACGACCATTAATTGATAGAGGGTGATGATGGACTACGGTACCAGAGTGTATATGATCTCCACCAAACATACGTAACACTTTAGCTAGTACATGAAAGTGTAGACCATGATTCTTCTGTCATACAAGTAAAGAGACTCATTCTTTGATAAGAAAACGAAAAAAACGTGAACACGGAAAAATAACACAACTCTCTAAGTTTTCTAACCCCTTATAAAATTGAAACATATTTGTATGTAAATATTTAGAATATTCTAGGCCTTTAACCAGTAAACGTTGCTCACATTCTCTAGGTGTACTATATCGGGTCACTTTTAATCAACGTGTGCCTTTACTCCTTGTTTCATTTCACTTGTCCCATTTCAATCAAATGGTACCAGGAACCCCCGAAAATTAGTGATGAGTCGTTATTATACTGTATATTTTACCCTAATCTTAGTATTAATTTATTGGTTATTTTGTGAGAACTTTGATATTTTGAATTATATTTCCAACGTAGGACATTGACTTCCTCTTGAGCAAAGAGTGATAAAATGGATGAATTTTGGACTGATTCCAATTATAGGATGTTTGTGAGTCTCCCAACTTGTTCGTGTCAAAGTTTCAGATGGTGTCTTCTGGTGATGGGCCTTCTGGAGATATGTTTAGGACATCTCAAGCTTTAAAAAGTCATGTTGGGCATGTTTTGGAGCTGTTTTCAACCTAGAACGTGATTGATCAGTTTGCTGGACAATTTCTCCATGTTTGACTAGGAGATTATTTCCTAGTTTCTAACTTATTATGTTTCCTAGTTTTTAGAAGACCTTTTCTAGGAAGGATTTTATTTTGTAGTACAAATAAGGCTAATTATCCATTAGGGTTCTCAACGCATTACTTTGAAGAATTCGGCTTAGAGAGCTTTCGACAATTCAAGTTTATTTTTAAGGTGTTTTCTATCCATATTCTTAATAGTATTTTGTGTTATGATTGTGTGTAACTAATCTCTTTTGGGGAGGCCACGAGCCTTAGTAAGAATATGTAGTTTCTTTTCAATTTACTTATGATATTATGCATGCTTGATTTGAATTATTAATTATCGTGTTTGAAACTATCTAATTGTCTTAATGCTTGATCACCATTAAGATCTTTAGAAAACTAATTTGAGGCTATTTTGTTTGAAAGGTTCCCTAAAATTGGTGATGGCTTCTTGTGGTTAATAATTGTAATTTCACTTGGGAAGAACCTCATGTCTTAAGAGTTGCATGGCTTTTTAAAGGGCTTATTGTGGTTAATAATTGTAATTTCACTTGGGAATAACCCCATATCTTAAGAGTTGCATGGTTTTTCAAAAGGTTTTTATAAAGCTTAATGAATCTTTCATGTTCGCAACTTCAGAAAAATCTAATATGTATAAAAAGAAGATGAATTTAGCCTCACAATAAGTTAACAATAATATAATTCAAATTCGTTTTTAAGGTGCGTTTGGTACGTGGGATGGGACGGAACAGAGTGGGACGGACGCGTTCCGTCCCACGTTTGGTGTGCTAAAATTATGTGGAACGCGCGTCCCACGGAACGAAAATGGGTTAGATTTTGGTTCCCCCTTCCCCCCCTGGAACGGGTTTTTCCATCCTGTGGGACACAAAATTATATTTTTTTGGACAACAATACCCCTCTTATTTTTCATTAATTACATTGTCTACCTCCCTTTCTCTCCCGTAACCTCCCTCTCTTCTACCCTTGTCTCTCCCGTAGCCCTCCTCTTCCTCCACCACAAACCCAGTAACCCAACTGCTAACCTAATCCCAGCAAACCCATCCGACGACGACGACGACGTCACCATAGCAAACCCTCTTCTTCTCCGGCGCCGTCTGGCGTCACGAACATGACCCGCATCTCATCATCTCCATCCGTGTAAGCGAGGTGGATCTGATCCGGAACACGACCCAATTCGAAGCTAAGCTCGTCATCTGAGGTGGCGAGCAAGTGGGCGGTGCTGGGGAGGAGGTTGTGGTCCTGGTCGAGGTGGTTGGGGTCGACCTCGGACTCGTTCCAGCGGAAAATCTAGAAGGAGTAGTTGAATCGGAGATTGACCAGAGGGAGGGAAATGGAGCCCGACCTAGATTTACATGTGGGGGCGGAGGAGAGGAACTTGTATCCTATAAAGTTGTCGTGGTGGGAGGAAGGGGGCAAGTAGATGCCGAGCCAGTCGAGTCGAGAGGGCGAGTCGATGCCGGACCATTGGATTAGGACAGAGTCGCCCGATTTGGAGAAGGAGATTGGAGAGAGAGAGTGAAACAGTTTGGTGGGTCGGAGGGAAGAAGGTGTACAAACAAGGCTAAGTTAGTCATTTAACACGAAATCCGAACCGTTCCGTCCTATGCATACCAAACATAACACGAACCTCCATTTCGTTCCGTTCCGTCCCGTCCTGTCTCATCCCGTCCCTTCCCATTCCGTCCCGTCTGCGTACCAAACAGTGACCTCATACCCCACTCCCCAACCCTGGGGCGCGAAAGGAAAAAAAAAAAAAAAGCTCACTCTAGAAAATTGCTCCCTTGTCGAAGAGCATAACGTTTGCCAGTTGCCATAGCGGCAGAGCCCGTCTCCTTTCGTTAGTCACTACCGACAATTAATAATTAATTTCTTAATCAACATTTGAGGGAAGCAGCATTGTTATTACCGAACCAATTAAACAAGTCGTCTTCTTCTTCTCCTCCCAACACAAGAGTCTAACAACACTCGTTTCCACTCTCTTTGTTGGTGAGGTGTGGCGTGCAAAATCCAGACCTCTAAGCAATAAGCATGGCTGCGGTTTCGAATTCGCTGGCTTTGACAGGTAAACTCCGCGCTTTCCTTGTTGCCTTCTTTGCTCATTTTTTCCCATCTTTTTATCGATTTATGATTACTAAATCTTAGTTGTAGAATTAACGATTAATATGCTTTCTGACAACCGTTCTTGAATTCGATTGAATGATTAATGTTCTTGAGTTCGATTGAATTATTAATGTTGGGTTAGTGTATATGCTTTGGGACATTTCACGTTCATAAACTACGGATTCCCCGATGTGTTCTGTCATGTTTCAAGGTTTTTGCTCGAACCCAAAAACAACAACAGGACGAAATCTGAAATCATAAGTTTCCCAGTTTTGGCGCTGCATTGGTTTGGTAGCCCCGGAGAAGGACAAGTTTGTCTATAGCTCTCCTGAGCTCCTATATTTTTTGTCAAGCCTTTCCTGAGCTCCTATTAAATTAATCAGCATTGCACAGGACTTTATGGCTACTTCTTTTGCATCTAACCCGAAACTAATCGGAAATTCGCCGGGAGACCCATGATCTTATACCTTATTATGCTAGGCTTAGACTTGTCGACGCGAGATTCTGTAATCTGCGGGTAAACTGATGTAGCTAACTGGTTTGCAAATGGTAGTCTAGTTTATTCAAAATATCCCCACCTGGTCTAAGGGTTTTAAATAATATTGGTTTCCATTATCTAAGTCATTAGTATTAGAACTCGTTTAACATTCTTGTGACATTTTTCCTGTCGGAAATAAGTTGATTTGTGCACCGTGTGTCTGTTTTTGAGCTGGATTTGGAATGATGTTTCGTTTTCTGTTCCTGTGAAATTCTTCACCAGGATCTTCTCTGAAACCATCACAACAGTATCTTGGGAGTGTGGCCCCGACAAACTTTTCACTCAATTCAAAGCATTTTGGGAAAGTTCAACTTTCCAACTCCAAGAGGACCATCTCAGTTCAGGCTGCATATAGGTATTCTGTTTGGTTTTGCTTTGTGATCACTAGTATTTTTCAGGGCACGTGCTAGTAGTTTAATGCAAATTGTGTGGTTGCTGCTGATTTAATTTCCTTAAGCATGACCTGCTCAATAGAGTTCTATAGTGTTGGATTTGTGTTTTCCCCGACAATATGTATATGATGATTAACTCAAACTATTAAATCAGCAATAAATATAAATGAGATTAAATTTGGTTTCCAGTTAGATGTAAAGGAAGTGGGAGAATATTTATAATGCTACCACTTTGGTGGGTTGTTGATTCTTCAAGATTGCACTTTCCTGTTTATGTTTGGGTTCTTGCCCATAGAATGTACCGGCCATTTTATATAAAACTTGTATATACAAATCTCACATGTAACACGCTTATGAGTCATGACTGCATCAATGTAACAGTTAGTTCTTAATACATTTTCTACTTATCATGTTTTCTGGGATTCAATTTTTGTTTCCAGAGTGAATATGTATACCGAATGCAGCTTAACTATAGGAACTTAGGAACATAGTAAACTCAACTAAATCTCATTTACCTAATTATTAGAACTCAGTCATCTTTCACAAATTGGTTAAACGATTGGAAAATACACTTTCATGTGTTTTATCTTCTCCTATGACAAAAGAATAAGAATTGAGAGAGAATTAGCCCCAGTTTGGGGTTGAGGTGATTTTAAAAAAAGCTCCTATGAAAAAAAGCTGGGAGTGTTTTTGGTGTTTGGTAAACTTAAAAAAAATGGCTTATTTTGGAAGCTGCTGTGAGAATAAGCTGAAATCAAAGGAAAAAGCTAAAGCTGCAATTTGTAGCTTTGGAAAACTGGCTTTTTTTCAAAGCACACAGAACTACAGTGCTCCTTTAATTAAAAGACCCACTATCAGACTGCTTTTTTTTTCCAAAAGCACTTTTACAAAAAAGTTTACCAAACACTCTGCTGATTTATTTCACAGCCGCTTATTCTCACAGCACAGCCGCTTATTCTCACAGCAGCTTTTTTTCAAAGCACAGCAATACCAAACCATCCCTTAGTCTCTCCAATTTGAAGTTTTTTTCATAAAGGAGATGGTCCATTATTTTTATGTCACACTATGTCCTCCTCTAGTGAAACATGGACTTATAACCCTGTTTAATTTCTTTTCCTCGTTATCCAGTGTGGTATTCAGCAGTGAATAGTGATATTTTCATATCTCTTCTGTCAGTTGGTGATGTTTTCACGATCGCAAAATTGTTCAAATCTCATTTGGTCTTTCGAAATTTAGTATTTTTAGCCTTTATATAATATTCAATTATATCACATTTTCTTTCAGTAATATTCTAATGTCAATCTCTAATTGTGTAATTACAGTGATGGTGGCAGGTCAAACAGTTCAAGCATCTTTGTCAGTGGCTTTGTATTGGGAGGACTTATAGTTGGCACACTGGGTGCTGTGTATGCACCTCAGGTTACTTTTCTTCTGTGATTAAAAAATTGTTTATTTTTTTTAAATTTTGAAAATTCAATCATTATTTTGCTCCATTCTACTTTGTGTCTATGTTATTCATCAGTCAATTATTTTACTTTTCTTATTGTTTACATTTTGTGAGTAATGACTCATGAGTTATCCACTTTAACGAAATGTAAGTGTATACTCTACCCCACAATTTTCTTGCGGATGGTGCTCTGTGATGCCTATATGTTGCAGTTTGTGGGCTCTTGCATTAAGCTAATGAAACCATAATTTCCCACTGAGCTTTTCCCTTTTTAATCAACAGATCAGTAAAGCACTGGCTGGAGCTGACCGAAAGGATCTGATGAGAAAATTGCCCAAGTTTATATATGATGAAGACAAAGCTCTAGAGGTGAGAAGTTTCGACTATGGGACAGAGGTTCAGGGCCGAAGGGGTAGAGGAAGACCTAGGAAAACTTTGGAAGAGACTCTAAGAAAAGACTTAGAGTACTTGGATCTAACGAAGGACATGACACAGGATCGAGCACAATGGCGTTCTAAGATTCATATAGCCGATCCCACTCAGTGACTTGGATTTTCCAAGTCTCCAACCAAGAAGTTTTCCTCACTCGGGAAATTAAGGGAACACTACCCCAACCTACATGCTCCACTCAGAAAGCTTCAACATACAAGCTTCAACAAAAGAAAATTCAAAGAACTTAGCGAAGAAGGCTTTGGTGTATTTAACACAATACGTTGAAATGAAGGAAAGCTTATTTATTGATATCCCCGATAAGCTACAAATATGTACATATACATGAGTCAAAATAAACACACAAGAGGGAGCCTTCACAAAGGTTGCTTAGGAGAAGTCTCAGCAGTCGGTAGAGCCCCAGAAAGAGAAGGCACCGGAGGGGGATCATTTGGAGCCTCAGTACTGGACAGAACCCTAGAAGGAGGAGGCATCAGAGGTTGATCATTTGGAGCTTCATTACGCGGTACAGCCCCAGAAGACGAAGGCAATAAATGCCTTTGGAACAAACCCACAAATCTCTGATGATCAAGTAAAACCTGACCATCAGTTTCCTTCATCTGGTCAAGCTTCCTCTTCATGTTTGTAGCATAGTCATGTGCGAGCCGGTGCAACTGTTTATTCTCATGCTTGAGCCCTCTAATCTCCTGTTTGAGACTCATCACTTCAGCCGCCAATGATTCAACTTGGCGGGTTCGAGCAAATAGGCGTTGGGCCATATTAGACACAGAACCTGCACACTGAACACTGAGAGCCAGCGAATCCTTAACAGCTAACTCATCAGACCGTTTGGAAAGTAGTCTGTTATCTTTGGGAGTGAGAAGGTTCCTGGCCACCACCGCAGCGGTCATATCATTCTTCATCACGGAATCCCCAACGGTAAGAGGACCAGTTGGGGAGACGAAGGATGGGCGCCATATGTTGTCTGGAGAAGGCGGGGCTGCCTCTTCAACAAGGTTCAAGTCAAAACGACGGTCGGAGGGGCCAGACATTTTCAAAGGTGTTGAAGAGAGAAGAGGTCGGACAAATCAAGATCTTAGAAGTGCAAGAATGAAGCTTCTACTGGTGGAGATTCAAGTGTGCTTTGGAACTTAATGCCAGCCCCTATAAAAATCTGCACTCGACGGAGCTTCAGAAATCAAAGAGGCGCCTGCTCAGAAATCGAAGAGGCGTTTGCTTTCTCAAAAGTTGGGCTGCTTAGAGATCACGAGGGTTGATCTCAGAAATCGAAGAGCCGTTTGCTTTCTCAAAAGTTGGGCTGCTCAAAGACCACGAAGGCCGATCTCAGAAATCGAAGAGGCGCTCGCTTTCTCAAAAGCTGGGCTCCCTAGAGACCACGAGGGCCGATCTCAGAAATCGAAGAGGCACCTACTTTTCCAGCCTTGTCAGCACCTGTCACACGCACACTCAGCTTTGCGGAAATTATGGGCATTCTGTCAAAGACTTCTGGGGAAGTAGAAAACACATGAATCTTACTGTTCAATCACCCACTTCCCACACGCAACAATAGCTCATGGGTACCACAGATAACTTTGCCAAAGTTCTCTGCCAAAGTTGAGCACGTGAAGCTTGCAGCTCCCACTACATCGCTCTGACCAAGAAGGGTAAAAGAATAGCAAAGAAACAGCACTAACAAAGTTTAGACCCATAAATTTTGAAGGTCTAGCTACCATATTATTACCCACAAGGGTAAAGGAACAGTACCACTGCTGGATAATTGGAAAGTCCATGTATGTCAACCTCTGTGCTTCGTGGCAAGGTAGACTAGCAAACATGCCCAACCTTTACTCACATTCGAGAAAACACTCCCAATAAGATTGCTTGCTCCAAAATCGAAGAGGCACCGTCCTCCGAATCTAAAGAGCCAGACTCCCAACATGACTACTTTCTTAAAAATCGAAGAGAGGGTAAAGGAACAGTACCATTGCTGGATAATTGGAAAGTCTCTGTGTGTCAACCTCTGTGCTTCGTGGCAAGGTAGACTAGCAAACATGCCCAACCTTTACTCACATTCGAGAAAACACTCCCAACAAGATTGCTTGCTCCAAAATCGAAGAGGCACCGCCCTCCGAATCTCGAGAGCCACTCTCCCAACATGATTACTTTCTCAAAAATCGAAGAGACACTGCTCCCCGAATCTCGAGAGCCAGACCCCCAGCATGATTGCTTTCTCAAAAATCGGTGAGGCACCGTTCTCCGAATCAATCGAAGAGACGTTCGCTTTCTCAAAAGCTGGGCTGCTCAGAGACCACGAGGGCCGATCTCAGAAATCGAAGAGGCACCTACTTTTCTAGCCTTGTCAGCACCTGTCACACGCACACTCAGCTTTGCAGAAATTATGGGCATTCTGTCGAAGACTTCTGGTGAAGTAGAAAGCACATGAATCTTACTGTTCAATCACCCACTTCCCACACGCAACAATAACTCATGGGTACCACAGATCACTTTGCCAAAGTTCTCTGCCAAAGTTGAGCACGTGAAGCTTGCAGCTCCCACTACATCGCTCTGACCAAAAAAGGTAAAAGAATAGCAAAGAAACAGCACTAACAAAGTTTAGACACATAAATTTTGAAGGTCTAGCTACCATATTATTACCCACAAGGGTAAAGGAACAGTACCACTGCTGGATAATTGGAAAGTCCCTGTGTGTCAACCTCTGTGCTTCGTGGCAAGGTAGACTAGCAAACATGCCCAACCTTTACTCACATTCGAGAAAACAGTCCCAACAAGATTGCTTGCTCCAAAATCGAAGAGGCACCGTCCTCCGAATCTCGAGAGCCAGACTCCCAACATGACTACTTTCTCAAAATCGAAGAGAGGGTAAAGGAACAGTACCATTGCTGGATAATTGGAAAGTCCCTGTGTGTCAACCTTTGTGCTTCGTGGCAAGGTAGACTAGCAAACATGTCCAACCTTTACTCACATTCGAGACAACACTCCCAACAAGATTGCTTGCTCCAAAATCGAAGAGGCACCGCCCTCCGAATCTCGAGAGCCAGACTCCCAACATGATTACTTCCTCAAAAATCGAAGAGACACTGCTCTCCGAATCTCGAGAGTCAGACCCCCAGCATGATTGCTTTCTCAAAAATCGAAGAGGCATTGTTCTCCGAATCTCGAGAGCCAGATACCACAGACCACTTTTTCAAAGTGCTCTGACAGAGTTAAAACATGTGAAACTGGCAGCTCCCACTACCGTGCTATGACCAAGCAGGGTAAAGGAATAGCATTACTACTTGTTGTTAGGGAGACTCCTATATATGTCGACCTCCATCCCCAACGGACAGGCAGACCTGCAAAAATGCTCAACCCTTCATCATATCTGAGAGGGCACTCCCAACAAAGCCTTTCGAAATATTCAGCTTTCTTTCCCCCCGATAATACCTCTGCAAACAAGCTATACTAGAGCAAGAATATCTCATATCATCAGGGTTAAAAGCAAGAGTATCCCATATCATGCTTTTTCCCTGTTTTTTCTTTTGGCCTTGTTTTTACCTGCAAGACAAGGAGAAAGAGAGCAATCAGTCAGCACTTGGAATCAAGCTTCCAGCCAGGAACTGACTACCTGGAACCCCTTACCTGATTACTTACCTGGCATTGCTCTCGAGTACTCATCTTCAACATCTTATGTTTCCAGGGAAGATTCCGCATCTGCTTGAGGAACAGATAGGGCAAGTGCGAAGGATACAAGGAAGCATGTGGAGACAAGCGTAACAGCACACGTGCCGATACATCCATTACTCTGTCAAAAGCAAAAGTATCCCATATCAGCAGGGTGGAACGTACTCTAGATTTGATGGACTTGTTTTGACCCTCAAATTCTTCAGTCGGCCTTATACTCTGGAGGAAACCAGAAAACCCTCCAGCTCAGTTCAAGAATAAGCCTGTGGAAAGTTACTTCTTCAAAAGCAAAAGTATCTCATATCATCTCTTCTCATTTTTCTTCTCTTTATCCTTCATGCTGCTGCAAGATGGGGAGAAGGTGAACAATCAGTCGGAGCTCTGATTGCTTACCTTGTCTGTCACCTCTTTCAGCAGACCCCCTAGCTCGGCGACTTGGGGGACTCCTACTACATGGTTTGTATCGCGCTTGACCAAGCCTGAAACTACAAGTAAGCTTCAAGTGAAATTGATACATTACCTTGTGCATCTCCACCAGTTAAAGATACCACCCCTGGATGGAGGAAGAGTACTTCCAGAGAAGATGCCACATCTACCTATGAGACAGATAAGGCAAGTCAAGACGACACCACACTCCGATACTTAGAAGTTTCGTGATTACGAGATCATTCTCCCACAATATTTCCTAATGTCATTTGTACTAAATCATTCACTCGTACTCACTAAAGGAGAGCTTGAACCTATGTACTTGTGTAAACCCTTCACAATTAATGAGAACTCTTCTATTCCGTGGACGTAGCCAATCTGGGTGAACCACGTACATCTTGTGTTTGCTTTCCTATCTCTATCCATTTATATACTTATCCACACTAATGACCGGAGCAATCTAGCGAAGATCACAAAAAGCGACCGTTTTCGTTACCTAGGATCTATCTTGCAAGAGAACGGAGAATTAGATGGAGATCTCAACCATAGAATACGAGCTGGATGGAAAGAGTGCATCCGGCGTGTTGTGTGACCGTCGTAGGCCACTGAAGCTCAAGGGAAAATTTTATAGGACGACAATAAGGCCAGCGATGGTGTATGGCAGAGAATGTTGGGTGGTGAAGCATCAACACGTACACAAAATGGGTGTAGCGGAGATGAGGATGCTTCATGGGATGTGTGGGCACACGAGAAAGGATAAGATTGGGAATGAGGATATCCGAGGTAAAGTAGGAGTAGCCGAAATTGTAGGAAAGATGAGAGAAAATCGGCTCTGGTGATTTGGACATGTGCAAAGAAGGCCGACTGACGCTCCGGTTCGAAGATGTGACTACGGGACAGAGGTTCAGGGCCGAAGGGGTAGAGGAAGACCTAGGAAAACTTTGGAAGAGACTCTAAGAAAAGACTTAGAGTACTTGGATCTAACGGAGGACATGACACAAAACCGAGCGCAATGGCGTTCTAGGATTCATATAGCCGACCCCACTTAGTGGGAAAAGGCTTTGTTGTTGTTGTTGTTGTTGTTGGTTTTCCATATGTTTTAAGCATTTGTTGGAAATGCTGAAAGCTAGTTTGTTGTTATTGTGGTTTTGTTCGATCAATTATCTTCACTAACCATTTCTTGCCAAAATGTTTGGTTAATGTTGGCTATAGGTAGACAGACCATTGTGATTCTAATCCCATAACGGTCATTTTTTATTTATTTATTTGTAAATTCACAATATGCATGTATTTTTGCACCACAGAAAACACGAAAAGTACTGGCTGAGAAGATAGCGCAGCTAAACTCTGCAATTGATGATGTTTCTGGTCAGCTCCGACCAGAGGATGACCCAGATGAAGTACCTGTGAACTCGGAAGAAGTTGAAGCTATCGCATGAGTCCTACCTGTGAACTCGGAAGAAGTTGAAGCCGTTGTATGAGTTCTCTGAATTTCGTGTATTTCAGTGTTTCGATATTTTTCTCAATAATCAGTGTAGTGTTTCTTTTCTGTGGGAGCCTATAGTTCTGGTAATGTAATCGTACCCCCTGTGATCCTAAGATTGCTAATATTTGGACAACGCCAAATATAGGATTCTTCTCCTTTTCAATTGTATTTTGGTTAGCTTGTAATTTGTACTGTAAAAATAATATTTGGGATAAGGCTTTGTTGTTGATGTAGTAATTCATACCGTAAAATAATACCATATGCTTTTTACAAAAACAAAAAACAAAATAGTGATGCTGAACTCAATTCAGTGGTTCATGCTCTTCTGAAATCAGTTATCCATGATTTGTGGTTGAGATTTTCAACCCTTAGTGTTGTGGCTATTACGTGCCTTTTTTTATATAAGCGAGATTGTAAATTAAATTCATATAAACTACGGAGAGGGAAATTCGAACTCAGGTGCAAAGGAGAGCACACTGCTCTAACCTCTGACCAACTTGGTTGCATGCATTTTTCTTTCTTTTCTATTTTTGGAAATATGTTTTCTCCTCTTTTTGTCTGTTTTTCGGTCGGATTATATTCATCTCGTGACGAAAGAAATTCGATGGAAGGGCATTTTAGGAAGGGAAGGGTGGAAATAATCTGCGGTTCATATTTTGAAAGTGTTAGCCATAGACATGATCTTATCTCCTATATCTTCATGTACCATGCTATAACCACAAGTTCCCTTAATCCAATTGCAACCATACTTTAAAACAAGGTAAAGTCCACAATGCCAATGACAAGGAGTTCAACTGTATATATACGTTGGCAAAGTCAGTCCCTTGGCTCTAGTTGCTTGCAGCCATGGCCTCACACGCAGCTCTCGCCTCTTCGCGAGTCCCGGCTAACACCAGGCTTCCCTCCAAGCCCTCCCACTCATTTCCCACCCAATGCTTCTCCAAGGTCTCTCTCTTTCTCTTGAACGGAGTTCATCGCATCGTGTTATTTATTGGCTTTGCTAGTTTGGTATAATTTGCTTACTTTTTTTTTGGCTGTGCAGAGGCTTGAAGTCGGTGAGTTTTCGGGACTAAGATCGAGTTCATGTGTGACCTATGCAAGCAATGGCAGAGAGCAATCCTTCTTCGATACTGTCGCAGCCCAGCTTACTCCCAAGGTTTTATCTTCCCATATTCATTCATTTCATAAGGCAATATATACAATCTGTTTTGCATTTCTTTAGAACATCTCGTATAGATATGATTCCTTCGGATTCTGAGCATGCTTCTAAGCTTCAGTTGATTGACTAGACCAGTACCACAAGCACGATAAAGCATGTCGGAGAACCTTAACTCATACGAGCACTTAACAAACTGAAATTAAGGTGTGGTGACACAGTACAAACTATAAGTGCTACCTATGCCATGCTTACTAATCGGCTACAGCACGTTGGTTCATTACAAGAGGGTTACGTTTCCAGAAAATGCATTTGTGGACTCTCGGCAATGACCAGTATATTCCAAGAATGCTAACGTTTGATCAACGCTATGTTATTGAGTGGTTTTTCTGCTATATACTTTATTAACTGTTGTTTGTTCATAGCAGACTGCGGGACCAACTCCTGTCAGGGGAGAAACAGTGGCCAAATTGAAGGTGGCAATCAACGGATTTGGACGTATTGGCAGAAACTTCCTCCGATGCTGGCATGGCCGCAAGGACTCACCCCTGGAAGTCATTGTTGTTAATGACAGTGGTGGTGTCAAGAATGTAAGGGAACTTATGACTATTATTTTCATTTTAATATCCTTCTGGAGAGTGGAGAGCCAAAGTACTGGAATTATATTAGCTTTAATTTAATATGATTTTGGATAATGCATTGCTGAAATTTAATTCAATCCGAATGCAGGCTTCACACTTGCTGAAATACGACTCAATGCTGGGTACTTTCAAAGCAGACGTGAAAATCGTTGACAATGAGACCATCAGCGTTGATGGTAAGCCCGTCAAGGTTGTCTCTAGCAGAGATCCCCTGAAGCTTCCATGGGCTGAGATGGGCATTGACATTGTTATCGAGGTAACCGACTGCTCTACTTAATGCTTGAATATCAAGACTGAGGATGCCTTGGATAATATTGTAAATAGCAACTTATATAACAGAATTTGAAAACACACAGGGAACAGGAGTCTTTGTCGATGGCCCTGGTGCCGGCAAACATATCCAAGCCGGTGCCAAGAAAGTCATCATTACAGCTCCAGCAAAAGGTGCTGACATTCCTACCTATGTTGTCGGGGTGAATGAAAAAGACTACGGCCACGATGTTGCCAACATTGTAAGGTCAGTGTTCTCAGATAGATTAGCAACATAGAGAGGGGGAAAAGCAAAAAGAAAACAGCTATGACTGAGCTCGGAGTAAATTCACTTCATATTGTAAAGGTATAAAGTTCTATTTCTGTGTATCTGCAGCAATGCTTCTTGCACCACAAACTGCCTGGCTCCTTTCGTAAAGATCCTGGATGAAGAATTTGGTAAGACGTCATTCGTATGTTCAGCGTGAATCGAACGGCACACCTTCTAGGACTAATAATTTGCTCCCCATGGAACTTGCAGGCATTGTCAAGGGAACCATGACAACTACTCATTCCTACACTGGAGACCAGGTAATGAATGGCACCTACATCCTCCTCTGCATACAGATTTCGTTCTTTCATTTACGATCAAGCATTGACAATTTGATATCGTTAAATCTTATGATCTTGGAGTTATGTGTCATTTAATGCTTATTCCAATTTCAGAGGCTCTTGGACGCTTCACACCGGGACTTAAGGAGAGCCAGAGCAGCAGCACTAAACATAGTCCCTACAAGCACTGGTGCAGCAAAGGCTGTGTCCCTTGTGCTGCCTCAACTCAAGGGCAAGCTAAACGGCATTGCCCTCCGTGTGCCGACACCTAATGTATCGGTGGTTGACCTTGTGATCAACGTTGCAAAGAAAGGTATTTCAGCAGAAGATGTCAATGCAGCCTTCAGAAAGGCAGCGGACGGACCACTTAAGGGCATATTGGCAGTGTGCGACGTTCCTCTTGTGTCTGTGGACTTCAGGTGCACTGATGTTTCCTCCACCATTGACTCCTCCCTGACCATGGTCATGGGTGATGATATGGTCAAGGTGGTGGCCTGGTACGACAACGAATGGGGATACAGGTGAGGTCACTAGTTACAAATCTTCAAAGAGTTTTCCATTAAACAAAGCTAATGTTGCATCGAATGCCAAATCTAGTTCGCTCTTCACTGCGATTGAGTCTTGATCTTTCATGTCGATTATTATTTTTCGCAGCCAAAGGGTTGTGGATTTGGCACATTTGGTTGCAAGCAAGTGGCCAGGCGCCGCAGTAGCGGGAAGCGGAGACCCATTGGAGGATTTCTGCCAGACAAACCCGGCAGACGAGGAGTGCAAAGTCTATGAAGCATAGACTAATGTTTTCGGCAGGGTTTAGCAGCATTTGTTATCAGCAAATGCTTAATTTGTAATGACAACTGAGGAGGGGGAACAAAATCATCAAGTAAATTACAAATTAAGACAATTCTCTGAACGATTATCTTTTAAAATAATGATCATCATCGTCATCAGAGTTTTCTGTGCAAAACTTTGATTAGATTTTGCACACCAGAGAATGAGTGACTTTGTCCAATCCAACCACTGTTGTTCAAGTTAATAAAAAGATTTCTCACGTCTCAATGTCTTCTAAACTAAATCTTCTTGAGCAACCTGAACTGATGGGATTAATTGAGCACAAGCAGTCCACAATGCATAGGCTAGCTATTTTGCTTCTTTTTTTTTTTAATAGATTATTGACTCGAATTTGAGACATTCTACTTATAAATGGAGAAGAATACCGTTGCTAGCTACAGTTCTTTAATTAGACTTTATAGACTTTGATTGCTCTCATGACATGTTTACTTACGAGGAATGTTTGCTGCTCAGAGCTAATATTCTATGTTTACTTATCAGGAATGGGAGGAACTCCATAACTTTGGGCTTATTCAAAAATTTCGTGTTTATGATCAGAACCGTTCATATTGTAAATTACACTGTAGATATCATCTCTACAAAAAATCAATGGACAAATTTGGTTAAAGAATTATAAACCGTTTATCTATTTACTAAAATTGATTAACTAAATGATCTTAGTTTTAAGGGAACTTTCATGAAAATGGCTTGGGCAAAGTTTATTTTAATAAAAAAAAACCATGCTATAACGTTATTTAATTAAAAAGACTTAAAATTTAATGAAAACCCCTTAAATTTTAATAAAAAAGGACAAAGGGACTTAAATTTTAATGAAAAAGACATAATTTTAATATTAAAAAAAATCTAACATGCGCACAAACTGTTTATAAAACTTTGTACACTATTTATGAAACTTACTATACTGTTTATGAAAACTTACGACACTATTTATAAAACTTACTACACTGTTTATAAAAATACAGTTAGAGTTAGCAACCATCTAGAACCTGCCATACCAATCAGAATTTGCAATTTTCTCAAACAATTCACTTTGTATTGAAAAACTTGATTTGATTTGATATTGTTCCCTTCTATTTTTGGCAAACCTTCCCTTATGCAACCTTGTTCCATCAAGCTATGGCTTTCCTGAAAATGAGGCACAAAGGAAACTGGGTTTGATTTGAAGGTTAGGCAATTAGGGTATAGGTTTACTAGGCTTTGTCGTGGAACGAGGCGCGGAGACATAGAGGATGGTGCGTTTGTGGATGGAGCTAACGATGAAGTGTTGGGCGGATGGGTCGTAGGCAAAGCTTTCTGTAAAGGTTGGGGGATCGAAAATTGACAATGGCGAGGAGTAACAAGCGACGGGAGTGGAGGATGGAGGTGATCTCGCAGCAGAATTAGTGGTATTAGTGAAAGAGGGATAGACTATAGGTATTGTGGGAGAGGGGATTGGGATGGGGTTTACATATTGTGGGAGAGGGAATGGGGTTTACGGAGGAGGGTGAGTTGGAGTTACAGAGTTTTTGTTGGTGGGGGGGGGGGGGGGAGAGAGAGAGGAAGGGATGTGCGCTCAGCGCACTTGGATTTGTTTAAGTTTTTTTTTCATTTTTATTTTTTGTTCTTATTATTAAATAAAATTTAGTGTATGGTTTTTTTATTAAAATTTAAAGATTTGAAGTCATTTTTATTAGTTTTAATTAGGTTTTTTTTTTTTGGTAAAGATTATCTTTATCGAGTAATTTACAATATAAATAGTTCGAATTATAAGTAAAACGTTCTTTGAATAAGCTGATAAGTGTTTTGAGGAGAAACTCCTCCTCAATCTTAAGTAGTTAAGTTTTTCTCGCGAGTGTCAAATTAAACTCAGTTATTCCAAAACCCTGAAAAAAAAATTTTAAGAAAAAAACCTATGGAGGGTAGTTTATAACACGTGAACACCTCTGTCTTTGGAGAGTAACAGTGAATGGATATGGGCCGAGATCTTGGCCCATTCGTCAGCCCACATCAAAATCAAGTGAATTCGCCCTTAAAATGACACTCGATCTAGAGGGTGAGAGAGAGAGAGAGAGAGAGAGAGAGGGAGAGACTGAAAGTGGAAGAAGTGAAAGAAAATGAGAGGGTCAATGGTGGTGAGGTTGGCTTTGATCTTCACCATTTTGTCGATGGCTGCTTCCATCGACGACAAATGCACTGCGTGCAATGCGGTCGCGGTAAAATCGGAATCCTTTCCTTCCTTGTCTTCTTCTTCTTCTTTCCCCCTTTTTTTTGTTGGTCAAAATCTTCTTTCCCATTTCCTTGATCTGAAAAATGGGAAGAAAAAGTAGAAAAGAAAGTAATAAAGATTTCTTGGAATGGAATTTAATTCGGGTTTGAAATTGGGTTGCAGGAGGAGCTTGAGCTGGGACTTTCCAACGTAAGATTTTCGATTATTCCTATGTTTTTCGATTTCGCAATTCTGCACATTACATCATTAGTTACCGGATGCAGTTTCATAAGATTTGTTTTCCAGGAAAAACCCAGAAACCATTTGGATATGAGACACCGTTTGGACTCTACCGGTCAACGGAGAGGAAAGGTAATCGATTACAGGTACTACCTTCTCTGCATTGCCTCCTCACTCTCAATTTTACGCTCGCTCTTGTATAATTTTTCATGAATTTACAGCTCAAATGCCCCTCATCGAAAATGCCCCAAATTAGTATTAAAACCCTGAATTAAAGTTTCGAGTTTTACCTATGCTTCTTAACATGTGGTGTCAAACTTCGCGAATGGGGTGATCTATTGACTGATTGGTTTTGAATGCGTTTGGTGAGATTGTATATATGTACATAGTGCTTAGTCTTATAGCATTGGTTGGCGAGATCACGATGATGGCTATTTGTATACGATCACTTGTTGTACAAGTTGTTTTTACTTCACTTTCTTTTGCAAGTGGTTGGTGACTATTTCCGCAATTGTTTCCAACAGAGTCAGCGAGCTAAGAGCGGTTGAACTCCTCGATGGACTTTGCGATAAGATGCAGGAATACACTCTTCACAAGGTCAATGCACCTAAAAGGTTGCTTTCTTCTTATTTATTTTCGTATTTTGTTGGGAAACATCCAACTCTGGTTTTTGTTTGCAGAAAGAGTGGGTCAAAGTGGATAGCTGGGATAACCTCACGATAAGTAAGTATTTCTTCGTCTATATGATCAATTCTATAGCTGTTGTTTTTTCCTGATTCATTCTACATGTTATCTTTGTGACTGACATATCAATTCAGTAAGCAACAAGCGGATGTGCTGCCTTTTATTTTAGTCAAAGCGAACGAACTAATGGTCTAAGAGATTGATTAAATAGATCCTAGAATAGTAGAAAATGCAGAAAAGTTGATTATCTGTACCACACATAAAACAAAGGGAGTTCTTATAGATTCAAAGACAAACCATTTCATGAGATTATGATATTCTGAACAGTGAATGTGTGTTTTTCAGGTAAACAAGAAGCTAAAGCATATTCAAAGGATTTGTCGACCTATTGTGGAAGGTGAGATTCCAACTTTTTTCCCAATACCTATCGTTTACAGAAATTTTAATATTTTATCTTTCGAAACTCTAAACTGATTGTACTCATATGAACAATGAGCATTTTCATAAGCCAGTTAAGGCTCCCATGATTCAGAAGCCTAACCAGTGTATTTATTTTGGACAGATTACTTGAGGATACAGAAGACGAGGTGACTTAATACTCCTATATTTTTGGTGTCGATGAAACAAATAATTAATGGTTATCTGTATTGTACATTGAACATCAATGCTTTTTGTCTGCTAATTTGAAATTATGCTTGCAGTTGACTGAATTGATAAAGAAGGGGTCTGTTAGAGTAGGGGATGTAAGCAAGGTCCTATGTCAAGATCTGAGTAAACACTGCAGCAGGGCAAGGTACACTTTGTTTGCCATTCATCGTTCAGTAAAAAAATATGAGTAGCAAAATTAGATAACTTCTACTCCTCCCAGGCCCCCAATCATATCATACCATGATATCAACAATAGATGCTAACAGTTTTCTTTAACACTGGGCCCTTTAACTTAAGGGCCAGCTTGACAACCATTTTGTTTTTAATTTTTGGTTTCACTTTTCGTGCTTGAGACAATAGGAAAGTGTATGGGGGGAAAGGAAGAATGAAGAAGGGTGATGGGAGAAAGGGGAAGAAAATGAAGAAAGGAATGAAAACGAAATCTTGTGAAAACAACGTAAAATAGTTTTTGGTTTCTAGTTTTCATTTTGTGAGCCTTTCCGTGTACATGTCTTCTACAATTCTACCATCATCCTTCATCCACTTTTCTTCGTCCCTCCTTTCCCCTATGTAACCAAAAGCGAAATGGTTATCAAATTGGCCCTAAATTTCTTTTGTTTTCGATTTTGGGTAACGTGAGCTAAAAGGTTTTGACCACAGAAACTCATCTGCTTTCTGGAATTATTATTAATCCTGACTTTGTCTGGGGATTGTCCCCGGTTAGAAGGTTACGCTCGATAGCAGGCTTCCCCTTTTGTATAATATCCTGAAATTGTTTATGGTGTCTGTGTGCAGTGTCTCGAATGGATCAGATGGAGAACTTTGAGTTACCCGAGTTTACATACTTCACCAGCAAGCAGAGACGATGAGCCAGTTAACTTTTAATCAATGTTTCATCAGTTTAAGTTGGTTTTGTTTACGAAGTGTTATGCTTGAGTGACATTTTGTTTTTCTGTAATACCAGCAAATTTTGCTTCTGAACTTATGCCATTATGTACCAATTTGTTGTCAACTAATACAAGACACCAAGTCAATGCATCTCTTATACAACTGAATTTGAGTTGGATTTTTGTCTCGTCGGTCGCACTAGTTCTTCATATAACCAACATCTGCAGTGATTTTGACACGTTTTAGCTTTGTAAACTACTGCATGAACATCCCTGTCAACTTTCGTTTCTCATGAAGAAAAAGGTGGAACAAACGGAGAATAGCAAGCAACCTATTTGCCAGAAATCAAACAACGAAGATGAATACTTCCCATTCGTAGAACATAGCTTTGTTAGATGTACAGAATATACAGCATTACAAACAACCTGACTTTTAGCAACACAACAATCAGCAGCTTATGCCTTCGGGGTGAGAAAAACAGAGCCCCCTCACGTCCGTTTTAGGCCCTTTCGCTTCTGTACATAACTCACTCATTGCACCATGTCTTTGTTTCATGAGTTACAGTCCAGTACACCCTTCAGTAAATTGAGCCCTTCTAAAGATATGCTCCTTCGAACTCTGGTTTGCGGTATCTCTATTTTAGGGGGAGGGTCCGGTAGAAAACAAACCACAATAACAGTTAAATTATCACATGCGTTGCGCATGAGCGCCTCCCTGACCAGTTCTCTTGAGCATCTCTCAGGATCATTGTGGACCATCAATTCTTTCCTTGTCATTGTGACGGCGCATTGGCTGCTCATTACGTCCCACAAGCCATCACACCCCATTATCAAAAACTCATCATCTTCAGTCAGGCGTGTCTCCTGCAACTCAGGCTCTGCACTTAGAGGACAGGCAGAGCCTTTTGCACCCTTCATGTGCCAGTCTCCTAGAGCACGGGCCACAGATAATTGGCCATTGAGATAACCGTCATATATGACACCGCCAAGATTCTCAATTCTTAGTCTTTCAGATTTACAATTTGGTTTGTGGTCTTTTGACATCTCTACTGCTCTACCCCGCCTCCCCAACACAGCTCGACAATCCCCAGCATTAGCAACTATCAGGGTCCTGCGGGAAGTACAGAGTATGTAAGACTAAGGCATGAAACCTAATTAAGATTCACCACTTCTAAATGCAAAGTATTTAGAATCAATTCTATGCAAACTCAACGCTCATCATTCAATTTCGTTCTTCTTTCATAATTTACATAGAGAACTATCACAAGATTCACAACTGTAGTCAGATATAAGTACGCCTTATCTACAGAAATCAGTATAGGCACGAGATGTCCTGGAACCTGGGAGTTAAACTTGTGCCTAATTAAAACAACTGTAAGAAAAACTAGCAAAAAGTTCATCAGCACCAGTAGCATCCCAAATGCAAATATATACTTAAAAGTAGCAAAAGAGTGGCCTTACCTTCCCCAAATCAGGGAAGTCAGGGCAGTAGTGCCAGAGGAGATGTCAAGAGAAATCACATCTGCAAATGCACAATCAGCTTTCAGATAAGCACTCTTAATGGCCCTGTCCAAACACCTTGGAAAATGGGAATCATCAACAATGTATTTAAGGATGTTTTTTCTGATAAATGATGCTGCATCTGTGCCTCCGTGACCATCAAATACCTGTTTACATGTGTACAAATTAATATCACAAAAAAATTTGTATAAAACGCAATGTACGCCACTTTCCAAGATCACTATCCCAATTACAAGAGAGGGAAGGGCAGACACCATTGAATTTAATAGAAAGTATGTAAATAATTATTTACTAAATAATGGTCAGGTAAAAGTAAAAAAGACTATTAACAATTGAAAGTCCAGTATACTAATTTCTCAATCCATGGATTCAGCCAGTTTATCTCCAATTCACATATACTAATCTCTCACTACAGGGAAAATATTTATTACAACTATATTAACGACAACATTTTGTATAAGGAAGATAAAATAAATCATTGGAGGTCAGTGATACTACAGAGTACAAAATTGTTTAACTTGGGAAAAGACTGATGATGATCAAATACTTCTTGGGCAAAGCTATATGGTGGCCAGGGGAGCACGTGCCCCCTCACATTTATTGCAAAGTAAACTTATCCTAATATGCTGTCTTTCAAACCATTTTGATGATTTTTATTTGGTCTTTTTTCTAAAAAAATTATTCTTTGTATCTTTTGCAGACAGCAACCTTCCTTGGTCCAATATATTTACATTTCCTAGTTCGCACATTTTTTTCTCGTCCTACACATCTCTATTTATTTTTGGGCGTTGAACTGGAGAAATCATTTGAAAATCAAGGGACATAATAAAACAAAGGTGTGCAAAATGATAAAGGATGTACGAAAACCATTTCCCTTAGGGAAACTTGAGTTTTTTTCCCTTCTGAAATTGATTTATATTAGGGATACAAATTGAGGGTGCCCCCTATGTATAAAACTCCTGGCTTTGCCCCTGCTTTTGAGTATGGATTAACAAGTAACAACCCTGCTATATACTCTACAGGAACCACAATGATAAAGAAGCAGACAAATTACTAATGTTCCATCAACTATCCTGCCTTAAGAAGGGCATTAAAATGTCTTCTGACTAATGAACAGTTAAAGTGGTAAGGTAAGAAGGGGACGCTCACCCCATAGAAAGCTCCAGGTGAAGAGAAGTCATCAGTTTCACCAAAATGATCAATAAGATTATCTATGCATACGTGTTCATCCTCCATGTACTGTTTAGGTCCTCTTTCAGCACAACTTCCTGAACGGAACACAGGGAGAAACCTTGACTTTTGATTGGAGGGCGACTTAGTGGATACACTGTCATCATCCAACTGGAGAAAGGTGATAAAGTCAGTTCAAATGAAATCCTGAAATTTGATGCCAAAAGAAAACAGAAGGGAAAACTGAATACAATAAAAACAAATTCACTCTTTTAGATGCGAAAAGACAGTGGAAAAGAAAAACAGAACTTGGAATCTTACAATTTTTGGAAGGGAAATGTTATTGGCACTCCAAAAATCTCATTTTGCACTCCAAACTTTCTATACTTAGAAAGAAAAATACACTTGTGAGGAGTGTAAAATGAGATTTTAGGGTGCTAAAAACACTTCCCTTTTTTTGAATTGCATCAGTATTATAAAGATTCCAAACATGATTTTCCTTTTCAAGTTAATTGCACAAAAACAGAAACCAAAGCAAAACATTACATGAACGATCCAGAGCATATGCAAGGATGAAAAACGAGCCCACAGTAACCTTTACCTTATCCAAAACACTAATCTCATGAAGCGATTTTATCAAAGACAAGTTTTTACACACAGACCACAAACTGGAAAACAAAGTTTGGGTCCTTTTGCATGTGATGAAAAGATATAGTTATTGATCTTCGTTTCATGCTAAAAAAGAACAAATTTATACTCCTAGTTTGTTCAAAGCATCTGTGACACAAAGTTGACACTAGGGATAAATGCAAGTGATGATACGGGCATTATGCTGAGACATTTGTGAGCTTGTGGACATGGTTATTTCATTAAGCACACATTAACAAGTAATCATATCGAACCCAACCACCATGAAAGTGTTATTTTACCAGTCTATGTTGAATATTTATGATGACTTTGGCTTCCAAACTTCTACTCTCCGGTACAGAGTTTCTGTAAATTTGATATTTGACCTATCCATCAATTGAAGCTCAAATCTGAAGCCAATTTTGATTAACCTGTTATGTTTTTTCTCTCTTTTAAAGCCAATTTTGATTGACCTATCCATCTATCCGCCTAATTGTTAGATTCTAGATTTTCAATACATATTGTGGATAAAATGGATCACCAAAAGTCAAATTTTACGCGAATTTGACATTAGATTTGTTGAGTGATTAACCCATTCTTTTCTTATGTTTTTATTTTTTGGTAAAAAAGGGTTTCGGGGGAGGGGAGGCTACCCCATCCAAGGCCAGGGCATACCACAAACCTCATTGAGGACTTTCTGAGGGGGTCTTAGCCCCTTTTTTGGTTTTTACAGATCGCCCACCAGGATTGTCGACTGCGGATCTCGAACCTAGGCCTTGGATTGCTTTTGTTTTTGGTAAAATTGACCTTGGATTGCTTTCAATAGGCTACAATTTCTTGTTTCTTATATGAAAGCTTTTTACGGACTCTTTTTGCCCGTATATACTCTATCCATTTACAGTAATCATACACTAGAACAGGAGTTACTCTATGCATTTACTTCAACCATATGAATATTGATAACTTAGCAACCAAGAAAACAAAATGCTTACCAAATCATCTGCTGTCAGATGCCCGACGGAGCTCACGCTGTGCCGCAAGGCTGAGGAATACCGCGGAGGCCTTCGATTTGTCATTTGTTTCAAATCACTCAAACTATCAGAAACCTCACCTTCCAATGCTGCTGCATTATCCTTATTGCACCCAACTTCCAGCACGCTAGAAGGAGGCGAAAATTCCGTGCCGGCCGCCATGCTCACAGGCAGATCAAAAGTCATATCACATATGCTTCAATTCAACACAACCCCCCGTAAACGATTCCTTCCAGAACTTTGCAAATGGAAGCAAATACGCAGCACAAAATTGTTGACACAAATGTCCCAAATTAGAAGCAATAATTACCAAGCTAGCAAACCAAAAGCATCGACAATTTACCATGTACCATTTACTGAAAGGATTCCAGTTTCACCCAATAACCAGAGAGAATTCTCAAAGTAAACGCAATAATTGACAGAGAAATTGGACAAGGCAATTGCTTTGAAGAATGTGAAAGAAATTGGAAAGATATCTGAGCTTTTTTAGAATGATGGAGGAGAGAGAGAGTCGAGTTCGTTAACTTTGCTGGTATATTGTTGGACACCGGCGATTCTAGGTAATCCACTGGATCTCGTAGCTGGACGTACAAGTACGGGGGAGGATACCGACACGTACGTTTTGCATTCAATTCAAAGATCTGTTTGTTGACGTGGATGTTACCGACAAAATGACCCCAATCAAATTAATTCGGTTTGGAAAATTTTATTTGAACTCATCTAATTTCTTTCTACACTCAATTTACTCTTTACATCCATTACTTTTAATTAAATTATCGATATCTCTTTAAACTCAAATTTATTACCTAAATTACCCTCACAAACCCAATTCAATTTATAAATTTATCTTTGCACGCATTTAGAAATAAAAACTTAAAAACCAATGTTCTGCAACTCATTCAAGAATTATTTGATGAGATGAGTGAAAAGGTTGAGGTCACTTATGACTCATTAGTTTTGGGGTACATGTTTCATGGGTTTGTTGACAAAGTCGTAGTTGTTTTTCGAGATAGTAAGAAGCCAAAGTTAAGTATTTGGAATGCTGTGATTTTTGGTTTAGTTCAAAACAACCGGCACGAAGTGGCATTAAATTTAATTTGTGTAATGCAGGCATGCGGTTGCAGACCAAATACTGTGACATTGTCAAGTATTCTTCCCACAGTATCGTATTTATCAAATTTGAAAGTTAGAGAGGAAGTACAAGCTTATGTTGTTGGAAACAATTTAATTTGTCTGGGCACAAAGGGATTTTGATCAAGCAAAAATTAGTGTGCTGCAAGTGCTATTATACATCGATATTCATGCAAAGTCGAGTTTTCTTTACTAGGCACAACGGGATTTTGATCAAGCAAAATGTAAGAGCTTAATCATTTGGACATCAATAATATCAGCTAATGCATCCCACAAATATGCTAATACGTCTCTTGGCCTTTTTTATGAGATGCTGAATAGCGTGGTTCAACTAGAACAAGTGACATTTACAGCATTATTAACAGCTTGTGCAAATCAACGCTTTTCAAAATCATCATCCATCCGGTAGGGTTTAAAGCGACATTTAGCTAAAATGAACATAGGATAAAGATTGCATTGTGGTAGGGTTAGATTATTAATTGTGGGTTTATTGATAATTTTTAATTTATTGTTAATTTTATCTTGTACTTGATAGTAATTATGCAATAAAATAAAATAAGCAATTCACATTTAAAATTTAAGTTGGGTGTAGAAAAAAAGTTATATGGGTTTAAATCAAATTTCCCATTCAGTTTTACAATTTAAAAGGGTAAATTACATAGTAATCCATCAAGTTTGAGGTCTATTATATTACAACCTCATACAACATCTTTAAAACATTTCACTTTCATACCTCACGTACTATTTTATTTCAAAATAATACCTCCGTTAAATTTTTCATCAATTGATCCGTTAAATGCTAACATGGCTGCCAAATGTGTGCCACATGGCAAAAAAAATAATTAAAAAAAAAAACCTTAGAAAACGTAGAACCCACCCCCACAACCTTTCCCCACCCCTCTTCTCCTTCCCAAGCCTTCCAACCACCTCCCTCTCCTCCACTCTCTTCACCTCCCCTCTCATCCAAAAACCCACCCCACCCCCACCTTCCCTGAGCCCTTTCTCCTTTTCACCCCCACCCCTCCCCCCCCTCGGCACCCACCTTCGCACCCGCACCCACCCTCTTCCCTCCTCTACACACCCCACTCCTTAAATCCACACTCATTCCTCCCATTTTCACCTCATGAGCCCGGCAATGGTGGCGTAGAAAGGATATGGGTTTTTTTTTTTTCTAGGTTGCAATTACGAGGGTCGGGGGGGAAGAAGATGAAGATGGGGGAGAAGAGAGGGGAGGAGGAAGGGGAAGAAGAACTGAAGGGGTTTTTTTTGGTGGGTTGTAGGGGGAAGAAGATGAAGATGGGGAAGAAGAGATGATGAGGAGGAGGAGGGGGGGAAGACGAACTGAAGGGTTTTTTTTTTTTCTTTTTTTTGTGGGTTGCAAGGGGAAGAAGATGAGGATGGGGGAGAAGAGACGAGGGGGAAGAAGAAGAGGAGGGAGGAAGACGAACTAAAGGGCTTTTTTTTCTTTTTTCTGGGTTGCAGTGTCACATCCCAGCCCGGGACGGACCACTTCCCGGGCCCGCTCCATCACCGTAGCACAATATTGTCCGCTTTGGGCTTACCATTCCCTCACGGTTTTGTTTTTGGGAACTCACGAGCAACTTCCCAGTGGGTCATCCATCCTGGGAGTGCTCTAGCCTCCTTCTCGCTTAACTTCGGAGTTCTTACGGAACCCGAAGCCAGTGAGCTCCCAAAAACCCTCGTGCTAGGTAGGGATGTGAATATATATTTAAGGATCACTCTCCTAGGCGATGTGGGATGTTACATGCAGGGGAAGAAGATGAAGAGGAAGGAATTGCACAATAAATCCTAACAGACTTCACCAAATTCAAATTTTTTTATAGGGTTATGTTTCGAATACCTCATCAGCACAGGGATCATTTATCTGATTTCCCCATTAGTATTTAATGAAATGAATTGCACACGTATTAACTTGAAATTTTGAAAAAACTAATGAAGATATTTTTGGAAAAACAAATGAAAATGATATCAACTAAATTAGTGTTGTAAATAGTGGGATTGTATGCCCACATGTGAATAGTAATGAATAAGGCATAATTTGTTGTGTTATGTCACGGGAAGTTGTTTTCATTCATTGTAAACCTTTTATAAATAGATCACCACATAGGTGATCAAGACACTACCAGAGAAAAACAACTGATAATAATAATATTCCTCACTTCCTCTGCAATCATTTTGTGTTGGTATAATATTTTGCAATTGCTTCGCTTTTGTCCTAGCAAAGGTTATCTCTCTAACTTTTGCCTATTTATAACAATTAGTTAATTAAATAGGTTATGATTGATCAAGTTTTTTACTTACTTTTATGAATGTAAGACACTGTATTGGGCCTTAAAATTAGCATCAGGTTTCTAGGCCTATTGAGCTTGTTAACTTAAGTTGTGCATGACAACTTACAAAAAATGGATCTAAAGGCCCAAGTACACCATTGACCAATTTTAGGGGTTTTAGATGGACAGAATTTCACGTATGACTCACCTATATAAGTAACTTTATGGCTCCATTTAGACTTAGGAGTTTTTGTGGAGCAAAATGAGAAGGATGTAGTCTAATATCTTAGTAGATTAGATGTTGGGTTTCTACCCTTGATTCATAGTTCGAAACTCTCATTCCTTAAAATAATATAATAGTTTTAAACTTTCTCCTTTCCCCTTAAATCATCTTCAACCCTTAAATTAAAATCTAAAGTTTTTCTTCTCCATGTCATCCAATCAAAATGGAGCTATTGGGACTGCATATGGGTGGTTGGCAACTAGGGGTGGTTTGGTATGAGATGCCGAACCAAAACCTTAGTCCCGATTCCCAAACCGAAATTTTCGATATGAGAACAAAATCTAAAACCTCTCGCTTACAAATAAAAAGAAATACAACTATATTATAGTACTAACTGACAATCAATTAATCAAACACCTTTATTTACAAAAAAAAAAATGTAAGCACAGATCTTACACAAAGTAAAATTTCCCACATTTGTATGGCCCTGTGAACTTTCACTTTAAGTCCAAACCCAAAAGTATCGGGTGGATGCCTCTTAATCTCTCTCTCATTCTCTTTTCTTATATTTGAACGACTAGTTAAATCACATTAACATTTTATATTGATTTATTTATAAAAATAATAAGACAAAAATGAATAAGCAAAAGGATGAGAGAGAAATGGATGAGAATAAGAGAATCTACTTCAAAGTATAGGCAAGCAGGTAGCCTTTTTGTCAGAGAAAGGAAATTCCTTGATATGTTTTTTTTTTTTTTTTGGGGAAAACGAAAGGAAATTCCTTGATTGGCGAGGAAGAGAAGAACAATTTCCTCCTCTCTACACTATTGATTTCACTTGGTTGGGAGCTTTACTTGTTAGGTATAAAGCATGATTCTCTTGTGCACATCAACCTGTTGAGATTTAATTAAATTAAATTTTTAAGATAAATCTCAATCGCTTTTTATCGTTTTTTAATGCTTAAGAGGGTAAAGCTCCAGTTTAATTATAATCAGTACTAGCAGCAGAGTACAAATTGGGATTCTCTTGTTTAATCCAATTACTTATGGCCGAATCAATCACTGTGTTGTAGTGCCTTGCCGACAAATGAGGTTTTGAGTTTGGGTTTTTGATGCTCCTCAAAATCAAAGACTCAGAGCAGAGCTTTCTCTTTAGTGGGAAATCCAAATTCTTCATAGAAATAGTTTATTCACAATGAATTTAGGTTTTAGGGTTTTTGGATTGGTGTTTGTGTGTGTTGTTTGCTGGGATTTGCCATTTGGATTTGGGTCTTCACATTCAAGTTCAAGACCAGCTGTTGTGAAAATTGGAGCAATTTTCACCTTTGAGTCCACCATTGGAAGAGTTGCCAAGCTTGCCATTCGGGAAGCTGTCAAAGATGTCAACTCCAATTCCAGCATTCTCCATGGCACCAAGCTTGCTGTCAATATGCAGAGCTCCAATTGCAGTGGCTTTCTTGGAATGGTGCAAGGTGACCACTTTTTTACGCAATTTTCGGTTGTTTTTTTTTTGTGTTTTCTAGATTTTGATAGTCAAGAATTCTATTTCAGAAATTGCTTTGAGATTGTACGTAATTCGTTGTTGTGCTGCTAATTAAAACTTGTGCTAATTACAGCTCTGCAATTCATGGAGACTGATATTGTGGCCATTATAGGCCCACAATCTTCTGTCGTTGCCCATATCATATCCCATGTTTCAAATGAACTCCAAGTTCCCTTATTGTCATTTGCAGCCACAGACCCTACTCTCTCGTCCCTTCAGTTTCCCTTTTTCGTTAGGACAACACACAGTGATTTATATCAAATGACTGCTGTGGCTGAAATGGTTGATCATTACGGTTGGAAGGATGTTATTGCCATTTATATTGATGATGATTACGGACGTAATGGAGTTTCAACTTTAGATGATAAACTTGCCGAAAGGCGCTGTAGAATTTCTTACAAGTTAGGAATTCCCCCTGGACATGGAGCTACCCGGGGTGACCTCATGGATCTTCTTGTTAAGGTCTCGCAATTGGAATCTCGAGTTATAGTTCTTCATGTCAATACTGATTTAGGTCTCAATGTTCTCTCCGTGGCACAATATCTTCAAATGATGGGTGATGGATTTGTGTGGATAGCTACAGATTGGCTATCGTCTCTTTTGGATTCTGCTCTTCCTCTTTCTCCTGAGATCATGGATACGATGCAAGGAGTTCTTGTGCTGCGCCAACACACACCGGATTCTGATAGAAAGAGGGCCTTTTTCTCTAAGTGGAACAAGCTAACTGGTGGTTCCTTGGGACTGCATTCTTATGGGCTTTATGCTTATGATTCTGTTTGGCTGGTTGCTCATGCTATTGATGCATTTTTTAACCAGGGTGGGATTATTTCGTTCTCTAATGATTCTAGGATAAATTCTGTAGACAAAGGTGGTAGTCTTCACCTTGAGGCAATGAGCATATTTGATGATGGTCCGCTCCTATTGAAAAATATATTGCAGAGTAGTTTTCTTGGGTTGACAGGCCCTGTGAAGTTTGATTCAGACAGGTCTCTTGCTCTTCCAGCATATGATATTATTAACGTGCTTGGTACTGGGTTTCGACGAATTGGTTACTGGTGCAACTATTCTGGTTTATCAACTGTCCCCCCTGAGATGCTCTATTCGAAGCCACCTAATCGTTCAAGTGCAAGCCAGCAATTATACAGCGTTGTCTGGCCAGGCGAGATATTGTCAAAGCCCCGTGGTTGGGTTTTCCCAAACAATGGGAAACAAATAAGAATTGGTGTGCCTATCCGGGTCAGTTACCGAGAATTTGTATCACAAGTTCGGGGGACTGATAACATGTTCAAGGGTTTCTGCATAGATGTATTCACAGCTGCTGTAAACTTGTTGCCATATGCTGTTCCATATCGATTTATCCCTTTTGGAGATGGCAAGAACAACCCAAGCTACACAGAGCTTGTGACTTCCATTGCAACGGGTGTGAGTAAATATATTATGCATTTGGTATTTGAATTTTAACTCATAAAAGGCCAAGTTTAATCAGCTAATGCCCTTATGTATATGTGTGTGCATTCATTAGCTAATTCTCTCTTTTACTAATTGCAGGTCTTTGATGCTGCTATTGGTGACATTGCCATTGTTACAAATCGTACAAAGAATGTGGATTTTTCACAGCCATATGCTGCATCTGGACTTGTTGTAGTGGCTCCGTTTAAGAAATTGAACTCCAGCGCTTGGGCTTTCTTTCGGCCATTTACTGCGCGTATGTGGGTTGTCACTGCTGCTTCCTTTCTTGTTGTTGGTATAGTTGTGTGGATTTTGGAGCACAGGATAAATGATGAGTTCAGAGGTCCACCTAAAAAGCAATTAATAACCATCTTGTGGTAAGTTCTATATTTAAGTTTCTCATCAGGATATTTACTAACTTGCGCAAACTGTTTTATGTTTTTTGGCCAACTTACAAACTGATTACCTGGTTAGTTTTTCCTTTGCTATCTCACTGTATCACTGCTTAGAGCACTACCATCTTCAGGTTATATGTGATATATAATGGAAAAGAAAATTTCGGAAATTTAAATATGATAGATATATGGAGGACATGGCAGTTGATGACTTAATGTTTATTTGAAGCCAAAATAATGATTTTGGTGCACTTTCTCCGTCACTTCGGTAACTCTCACTATTCCATTGCTTAGAACACTACTATCTTCATGGTTATGTGTATATATTATGAAAATTGATCACTCTCCCTCTACATGCCTTCAACAGTCATGATGTTTCCAACCCCTGTAACCAGGGTGGGTCGGTATTTATGGACTTGCCTCAACCCATTTGGGATTGCTTTTGTAGTAAGCAATTCTGCTCATAAGCGCTTGCGATAAAAGTGCTTTTATTAGAAACACTTTGAACCTAAAAGACCTTTCCCATAGAGCTTGTTAGAAACTGTTTTCCATGCTGAAACTTTTCATGGAATCTTCGAGTAGGTTGTGGAACTTAATGTTCCTCAAAAGAATGGAGACAACAGAGGAAGCTAGTGATGGTAGCAGTCAATCGTAGAATGCTTCTGTACAAGAGATGAATTTCAATTTTCTGTAAAGGTTTTTTTCCCTTTCTAAAACGGAAGAGGGCTAGTCAATATGTGTTTAATCAGAGCTGTTTTAAAATTTGTAAGCGCAGAAACACCTCAAATGTGACTACGTTCCTCTTTAATTTACCTTTTTTTTATTTGGTCAGGTTGTGTGATTCGTTTTGCTTCTTATTGGAAGAATCCTGAGTGTTTGCATGGGTTTTGGCCTCCATTTGCGAATCTGTCCATTGCATATGTCTAGAGCATGTTATGGTGCTAAACCAATAATATGTTTTTCACCTGAAGTCTAAGACACTTGCCTCAACATCAAATATTGGTTTCTTTTCTAATTTACTGACTTGTTTCTTAACCTTGCAGGTTTAGCATCTCTACTCTGTTCTTTTCCCATAGTAAGTGAAGCATAGATTCTTTCTTCAAAATCCGGCTTATTTGGGCTTTATTGAAACAAATTTTCATTTATTATCTGACTCGCTTCTGTGCCCCTTCCATAGGAGAGAACACTGTGAGCACCCTTGGTCGTGTAGTGCTAATCATATGGCTCTTTGTGGTTTTGATAATCAACTCAAGTTACACTGCTAGTCTGACATCAATACTCACAGTGCAGCACCTATCTTCTCCTATTAAAGGAATTGAATCCTTGAAAAGTAGCGATGAGCCAATTGGTTATCAAGTTGGTTCCTTTGCTGAACATTATTTGAGTGAGGAACTTGGGATACCCAAGAACAGGCTTATGGCTCTTGGGTCTCCTCAAGCATACGCACGGGCGCTCCAGCTTGGTCCTAAAAAGGGAGGTGTTGCTGCTGTGGTTGATGAACGCCCTTATGTTGAACTCTTCCTCTCATCGCAGTGCAAATTTAGGGTTGTAGGACCAGAGTTCACCAAAAGCGGATGGGGATTTGTAAGTATTCTTTCTTAGAACATTCTTATTTTGAAAACAGGAGCATTAGATCTTTTCGAAGTTAGCCGAAATGAGAAACACAAAGTTTTGACATGTCTTCCTTTTCCTTGCCATAATAGGCATTTCCGCGGGACTCTCCATTAGCTGTTGACATGTCAACTGCAATTCTACAACTATCAGAGAATGGTGATCTGCAGCGTATCCATGATAAGTGGCTTATGCAAAGCTCTTGCAGTTTAGATACCACTGAACTTGAGTCAGACCGGCTTCATCTTAAAAGTTTTTGGGGCCTCTTTCTCATATGTGGAATTGCTTGCTCTGTTGCTCTCTTCATATATCTTTTGCAAGTTTTGAACAAGTTACGCCGTGCTGAAGTCACACAACGTGTTTCAACTAGTCCTGGCAACTCCCAATCTGGGCGTCTCAAGAGATTTTTATCTATAATTGATGAGCGGAAAGATCAGTCCAGTAGTGGAAGCAAAAGAAAGAAAATCGTTAGATCATTCTCCGACAATGTTACTGATGGCAAGTTGGAATTAAAACAAACAGAAATGACTGCTAGGAGTGACATTAATTCCAACAACTAACTCGTTCATTAGATCATCGTAACTGTATCAATACATGTAAGTTCTCATCTAACCATACCTAAGCATTAATATTATTTTGAACCATCTGCAGTATATAATTTGTATTCTAGGAACAAATTCTGGATCTATATTTATTCGCTGAAATGGAAGGCATTCTGCCGTATCTCTCAATCATCGCTATGATTGTTTATATGTAATATTTGGTGTCCGAATTCAAGTTTTTATTTCTTTATATCGCATGTTTCGTCTAGCTTTGATTTCAGTTTTGAATCCTTGTTCTTATTTAGTTAAACATCCAGATTCAGTACCACCAGGAAAAGAAACGAAAGTTAAATATTCTGAAAAAAGTTCGTCTGCAATGTTTATTTTTCTAGATGCTGTCAGTATAAACTTACATTTTACTCGTGCACCGTTTATACGTCGCTGTATTTGTTATATAACTTTAAGAACTACAGATCTTGTTGTATAGTTATTTTGAATCATCGAATTATTGTAAGTTGAGTTGGTGATCAACTTATAAATTCGAGATCTTCAGATTTCGAAACTCTTAAATATTTACCGTGGCATTATTCTTTGATGAAATCTGAATGCCAGATCGAAACATACAATCCTGGAAGTTACTTTCTCGCTCGCCTTCGTGTGAAATTCATGTTCTTTCTTCCCCTTGAATTTGCAGACTTTCTCAGAAATTCTCATTTGGTTTCAGATGAGGATTTAAGACCAGAAACTGAGTCCCGTGAAAAAGTACACAGTGAAAAAAGATTCCAAATCACAAAAGAGGCAGGACTTTATCAAAACAGAAAAGCCTTTGATTGTGGAGGCATCTCACTTTTAACCACGTGCACCGAAAGAAAAAGACCCCACTTTTTGGGACAAAACCTGAACCCACCCTCAAATTTCAAATCCGTCCTCCTTTTCTTCTGTTTTACATTGGGATGGGATAGGGATAGTGACATAACAAAGGCTATGTCCTCATCATCAACATAAAAAACCACATAAGTCTTAAACCCTAATTTCAGAAATCACAAACAGTACTCAGTATTGAAGAGTGAAAAGTCAAGATCTAGCTGTCTCTGTGTTGTAAACCACATGGTGCCCTCCTGTCATTCCTTCCCTGTTCAGTTACTGTTGAGGATACCGGCATGTCCCGTAAGCTGATCGGAAATCACAAATCAAATAATGAATTAATAACAAGGAGAGAGATTCGAACTTAGATGCAAGCGAACGGCCACATTTGGCGTTGGTTAAAATTGTGATATGAAAATGGTAAATACTTACTTGGATCGCTGAAAGTAACCAAGCCAGTGCCCTTGAAGTCACAATTCCAGTAGTTCCTGCCATGCATCTGATAGTAAGCATTCATAGCATACGATGCATGAGCAAGCAGCTTATCAGGCTCGAAACAATCACCGTGCTCGTAAATCTCCCTGCAGTCCACACCACCTGCTCCGCAGCAAAAATCCAACACAGCTTGAAGCACCTTATCATCGGAGTGTGGCTTAGCAACGCACCAAACTGACGGTCCCCTCAACACTCCCGCTACTTTCTCACCAAATCCAGAGCCTCCTCCGGATCCACTTCCGTCAGTGTTGCTGCAGAATTGGCAGCTCAAATCCACATTGTACACCTTCGATCCGTCCCCGTTGAAAATCCCAAAATTTCTCTCCGTCGCACCCCCTTCCTTTTTGTTCTCGTTGAACAAAGCAAACACAAATATTTCAACCTTGTCATTAGGCTTCATAGGCGTCCCTTTGTTAGACTGGGCACGCTCAATCAACCTCGTGTTATAAGTCTTGGCATTATCTGGCGTAGCCGCCATATCTCCGGAGTCACCTTTGGACGGCCACCCGGATTCCGACACCATGATCTCCACCTTCCGGTGGCCAAGTCCCAATGCATCAATGGCAGATCGAACAGCATCAATTTGTGCATCCAGCATGTTGGTGTATACATAGCCCTTGGGGTCACGCACGCTGGTCGAGGTTGAGTTCCCCAGTAATGCGTACTGTAGATTGACCATGTCGGGGTTGTCCCGGTAGGCGAAATAAGGGTAGGCATTGACCATGAAAGGGGCGTTAGTGTCAGCCAAGAAGGCGGCTATAGAGGTCATAGTTGGCACGAGATTTGTAGTGAAAGTGGAAGCTGAAGGAGGAAATGAGGATGCCAAAACCGCCATGCTGTGCGGGGTGGTGACCTTGATCTTACGGTCCAGCCCTCGGGCTATAAGCACCGAGTGCAAGTTCTGCATTGCTTGGACCAGAGCTGCTGGGTCCGATGGGTTTGGGTCTTTCTCATCGTTTCCTGCGGCAGCACCAGTTGTTAAGTACTCGTTTCCTACGGCAATGGCAGTGATGGAAGTGGCGGGAATGAATGGCAGGACGCGAGTGGCAAACCACTGGTCCGCGGCGGCCACTTCCGTGCTGATGTTGGGGACATGGCTGTTCTCCACAGCGACAATGAGGTCGATCCCGGTGTTGGAAAAGGCCTGGAGGATTTCGGGGTTGGTGTCATAGATTTTGACCTTGTCTATGAGAGTGGCTTGGAGGAGCTGAGCCACTCTCTTTGGAGGTGGCAGGTTGCTTCCGAGAGTGCCGTAGTTTATGCCTACAGCTGAAACAACGGCGTTCGGGAATGGGCTGAAAATCAAAGGGTGGAGGAGGAGGAGGAGGAAGAGCGAGAGGGAGGTGGCCATGGCGGTTCAAGTTCAAGCAAGTATTGTGTTTAGGCGCTGCGGCATGAATTGTGGTGCATTGATTCATATAACATGCATCGGATCCCACTTCTGCACTTTTTACTTTGTAGTGGTAATTGTCTGTCACTGGTATTTTTACAAAATTACAAGATTAACCCTGCTATTTCAATTTTATATTACATAGGAAATGGATAGCTTGGACATTTCAGCTCGGAATATCTTCTGGACATGTCACGGGTAGGAAGACAGGAACACAAATCTTTGTTGCAGTCTCCCTTCCTAAATGCGTGAGCTTGACCGATTCCAAGATTATGATATTTTTACCAATGTAATTTTAAGTGTTTATTTCCCCCCCTTAACTCTGAATGAGTAGCCATAGTAGCATCCCCGTTGCAAAAAAATTCTTCTCCTTCTAGTGGAGTAGACATCGATTCATGCTTCGATTTTTGTTTTTCGCGTTTTTCGGTTTTGTTTTTCTTCCAGTTAAGCCATTCCAAATAGACTAGCAGCAGCAGATGGAAAATTGGGAGGGTGAGACAAAAAGGGCCAGAAGTAGGAGAAAAGTTTGCATCAAACAGGTTCACTGTCATGTGGCGTCCCAGTCCAATAATACAATGTCATATTTAGATTTCTCTTAACATAACATTGACTTGCCGAATTAGGAGTCAGGACGCCATAGTGGCAGTAAATCCGTTCCATCATAACTTTTGCTTAATGGTTTTAAATTATAGCTCTCTAGCAACGAAATGCTATAACAAGTAATAATTAATAATCATGTTCATTCATCGTGGCACTGTTAGTGTTCGTACATATGATGCAATTTCTAGTTACAATTTTTAAGTTAATTCATGGAAACAGGTCAACAATGTGGAAGCTTGAAAACAGCTTTTCTAGGGAGCACTCTTCCTCTTTAATAATTAATTGATGCTTTTTATATACTTACAGAAGAACTCTTCCTCTTTGCAGCACCTGTACAACACTTTATACACCTCGATTAACAGTTTTGGAAATCGACTTGAAAAATATCCATCAAACCCCTCAGGAACTGGACCCAATATCTCCTTCACTTCCTCAGGAAGTTCCCTGTAGTGATTTAACTTGTTCCGTATCACTCGTAGTAAATCACGAACGCTATCAAACTTGTAACGCCTGTATCGTCCGATGTTATTTATAAATGCAGGTTCCATCTTTTCATCCCACTTCCCATTTAAAGCCACCGCTGCAGTACTTTCTAATGAATTTAGTAGTTCAGACTCATTCTCCCTATCTTCCAATTCAACCCGATCACTTGCATCTCGAAGGAATGAAAGTCTTGTCTCCGAACTCCAGAAGAAAGGATGATGTAACACATCCATGGATGTTGGCCTGGAGATCATTAATTCAGTGAGAACGAACGATTTAGAGCCAAAAGGTGTCCACATGGATGTAATGTGTCTAGACTCTACGGGTGTGTGCGTAAGACGAGGGGGTACTCCACATAAAATTTAGTTTTAAGTTGATGGATAGTGAATAAAGAATCTTACCGAAGATCAGGGTTGGGATTCAAGAGACGAGTAAAAAGGTCTACAGCTTCTGGTATAGTGTCTACTAAGAACAAGTCTTTGCGGTCATTCACTATATTTACATCACGCTCGATGCTATCACCATAAGGGTGTTTGCCCCCAGTGACGCAGAAAAAGAGTAGACAGCCTAAACTAAACAAATCCACTGCACGCGTTTGGCGCAGATGGAGAAGTTGTTCGGGTGCTTGCCAGCCTGAACTACCATAACCTGCAGCCAACAAACAAGTAAAGAAATAAAAGGAAATTTTAGTATCCATTAGAACACAAAAAAAGAGTCGAGGTTCATCAGTAAGAAAGTCTACCCAAATACTAACAGTAGTGATAATGTTGAACCAAAAGGCCATGGAAAATAAATATCAATAAAAGGTTAACTAATGGATAATTCCGGGTTGTTTTCAAATTCAAATCACCACATTTCATCATTAGAACTCATTCATACGGGCCTAATAACCATATCTAGCACATGTTTGCCTCGAAATCAATGAACATGACCATTCAAATAGTTCCTAAGCTTACCAGTAGCATGCTGGGTTATGGAAGACTTGTCCCCTTGTAGGCGCTTGCTGATACCCATATCTGAAAGCTTGGCACATAAAGACCTGCCCTTTATTATCAAAACATTTTGAGGCTTTAAGTCCCGATGTATAATTCCAAGTTCATGTAAATGGGCAAGCCCAGAAACCAGATCACTGCAGAAAAAATGATTATGTCAAAATCTTGAGTACTTTATACAGCTATTTTCAAGATTTTTCTTTTTTCAGAATAAATCTTCGCAAGATTCAAGGAACATATCTATATTAATGGGATCAAATTTCTTCATGAGCTATTACTGAAAATCAAATCTAAGATGTGCTTTCACTAAATAGAAGCAAGTACAAACTTCAATCCCTCACTTAAAACAACAATTTCAAAGGGAAATAAATTGGGAAAACAAAAATGCTGCTCGTACCACATTTGTACCACCTATCTAATAGAGATGGGATCCACATGTGTTGGTGGGCCCTACCTCTATTAGAAAGGTGGTAAAAATGTGGTAAGTGTAGCATTACTCTTGGGAAAATACGTTTCGATACGACAAAATTACAGTAAGTCCCCTTATGTTAGTTGCCAACATTTTAAAGGATGAAAAATGGAATATCTAAATCTAAAATGAATTCTATCTATAAAGTTTGCCGCATTCCATAATCCCAGCATCAGCTACTACAGGTTAAGTTCACCCCAAAATTCTAACTTATTCATGATATGAAAAATTAAATCTTGTGTATGCCGAAAAAAGTTGAAAACACCATTAGACAGTTTGATAAAAAGAAAGATGGAAAGGCTATTGCAAGACATTAAACTAACCTCATTAATTTTAACAACTGGGGTGAAGGGTATCCATTTGCCTTCCACAATTCAATGTCCCTGTTATTTCCCATCATGGAATGCAATCGAGTGGTATACTCAGTCCAAAACTGGGGATCCTGATCCGTGGTGATTTGGCTTTGAATGGACCCAGAGTGAAAATAAATAAGATCATATAAGCTACATGTACAACGCTCCAAGGATAGATAAACAAAATCTTGATCATACTCCACTCCATGCCAACGTACAATATTTGGATGCTGATCAGAAGCAATAAGATTCTGAACCTCTTTGAAAGCCACATCATGATGAGTCCTCACAAGACGTTTAACAGCTACCGCACGACCATCATAGATTCCCTCAAGTACAATGGTACCATTACTTCCCTGAGCAATTTCATTGTTGGAAACAAGCAACTTGCCAATCCTGCTCCCCTCTATTTGACCATCAAGATGATCAGCTGAGGTCAAGAGAAACTTCATTTCACTTCTTTCATTTTGTATGAAAAATTTAGATTCTCCAACCTTATCTTCATGTGACGTATTGCTCATGTTCTTGACATCAATGGAATTTCTCTTATTGTTTCCCAGTCTACGGGTTCTCTTCTTCTTTGGAACCCCAGCTTGCATCTTAGTTTCCTCAGCCACCTGTTTGAGTTTATGTTGTTTTCCAAATGCTCTTGGACAGCGAAAGATACAGACTACAATGGACAATAGTGTGAAACACAGAGACAGTAATTTTGTTACAGCTTGAGCCATTATGCCTTCATTGCCGCCAGATGGATTATTCTCTTCAATAATCGCAGGAACATGAGATGGATGATTCTCTTCAATAATCGCAGGAACATTGGCATTAGGGGAATGCTCATACGCAGAACTGTCTCCAGAATGGCTATCATTTATCCCAGCATATTTTGAAAGATACTCTGTCAATATGGGATCCAGAGTACGGGAGATATAAGTTTTGTTCTGACTAGGCAATACTGAGTTGGAAACCCCGCTGTGTCTTAAAGCAAGCTCATTTCCAGTATTAGATATTTGGGGACGAGATTCAAATGTAGCAAATGTCACAGTCCAAACAACCTTACCAGAAGAATAATGTGTGATTTCATAATCTGTTCTCACAATGTAAAGCATATGTTCAACGGCTTCCAAGCCTATGGAACCAGACTCTACCAACCCGTGAGCATCTTTCACTTTCGGAGACAGATCACTTTCGGTACTCCAAACCACTAACTTGGACGGAGTATCAGCCGATTTATACATGTGAATTAGTTTTCCGGTCTTGGCATTAACAAGGAACACAGTGTTCCTCCTTGATCCCGTTGTGACTCCTCCATCCTTTGACCAATATGGAGCACCTCCTATGAATTCTTCTACACTCGATGACAATTTCTGTCATATAATGAACCATAATCAAATATAAAACAACGCAACCACAACAAAGATATTACTACAACAGAGATCTAAGCTATGGAACTCCGCCGTGTAAGTTTATCTTACATTGCCGGTCCCAAGCCCGGATAAAGGAGGAGGGGGAGGGCGTCAGGTAGTCGACAGCCGGCACTCCATGATCACGTCGAATCCTTATGAAAATGAATCCAGAACGAAATCGCGCTAAAGCTAGGGCGTCACCCGTAAGTGGCGCGCTGTGTGGCCTGAGCACAGTGATAAGTGAGCAAGGGTCGCTGTATCTCCATCGGCACCCGGATACAGTGTTAAATGAGCAAGGGGGCTATAGAAACTTCTTTTCGAACGACTCCACTCAAAGTTGTTTGGGAGCATATGCTCCTATCAACTTTACACGGGACACACAAAAGAAGTACTTTGATCCTATTAGACGGGGAAGGGTGAAGAAGCTAGGACAGAAGGGTAGAGTTCAAGAGAGCAAAATGCGTTTAGGAACGTGGAATATAGGAACCTTGACGGGAAAATCTATGGAAGTAGTAGAAGTTATGGTGAGGAGAAGGATAAATATTATGTGCCTACAAGAAACTAAGTGGGTTGGTCGTAAGGCAAAGGATCTAGAAAACTCAGGGTTTAAACTATGGTATTCGGGCACAAATAGAACGAGAAACGGTGTTGGCACCATCGTGGACAAGACCTTGACACAAGATGTTGTAGATGTCAAGAGGGTAGGAGATAGAATCATGGCAATCAAGATTGTAATAGGACAAGAACTTATCAATGTGATTAGTGCATACGCACCTCAAGTAGGGTTGGATACGAGTTCGAAGGAGAAATTTTGGGAAGACCTTGGAGACTTGGTGCAAGGAATTGCTCAGACGGAGAAGTTATTTATAGGAGGAGATTTAAATGGACACGTGGGCAGGGAGACAGGCAACTATGGAGGTTTTCATGGTGGCCATGGTTTTGGGGAGAGAAACGAGGATGGGGAAGCTATCTTGGATTTTGCAATGGCATATGATCTCTTCTTAGCCAACACCTTCTTTAAGAAGAGAGAAGAACATGTGATCACCTACAAGAGTGGGTCGTCAAAAACACAAATAGATTTTCTTCTAATGAGGAAAGGGGATCGTATAACTTGTAAGGATTGCAAAGTTATACCAGGAGAGAGCGTGACTAATCAACATCGCTTGTTGGTGATGGATGTACATATCAAAAGAGTGAGAAAAAAGAACAAGACTTGGAAGTGCCCAAGGACTAGATGGTGGAATCTAAAAGAAGAAAAACAAGCCATTTTCAAAGAGAAAGTAATCACCCAGTGTGTGTGGGATAGAGAGGGGGAAGCTAACCAAATGTGGGATTCCATGGCTAGTTGTATCCGAAAAGTAGCAAAAGAGGTATTAGGAGAGTCCAAGGGCTTTGCCCCACACCAAAAGGAATCTTGGTGGTGGAATGAGGAGGTACAAGCAAAGGTGAAGGCTAAGAAGGAATGTTGTAAAGCCTTATACAAGGATAGGACCGATGAAAATGGTGAAAGGTATAGAAAAGCGAAGCAAGAGGCGAAGAAAGCTGTGAGAGAAGCTAAGTTAGCGGCTTATGACGATATGTATAAGCGACTAGATACCAAAGAAGGAGAGTTGGATATCTATAAACTAGCTAGAGCAAGGGAAAAGAAGACAAAGGACCTAAACCAAGTGAGGTGCATCAAGGATGAGGATGGAAAGGTTCTTGCTACAGAGAACGCGGTTAAAGACAGATGGAAAAGTTATTTTCATAATCTTTTCAATGAAGGACATGAAAGGAGTGCTTCTTTAGGGGAGTTGAGTAACTCAGAAGAGTGTAGAAACTACTCTTTTTATCGTAGAATCCGGAAGGAAGAAGTGGGTGTAGCTTTGAAGAAGATGAAGCATAGAAAAGTAGTAGGCCCAGACGATATACCAATCGAAGTGTGGAAAGTTTTGGGAGAGACAGGTATAACATGGCTCACTGACCTTTTCAATAGGATCTTGAAAACGAAGAAGATGCCGAATGAGTGGCGAATGAGCACTTTGGTGCCTATCTACAAGAATAAGGGCGATGTACAAAATTGCATGAACTATAGGGGAATTAAGCTAATGAGTCATACAATGAAGCTCTGGGAGAGAGTCATTGAGCATAGATTGAGGCAAGAGACACGGGTTTCGGACAACCAATTCGGGTTCATGCCAGGGCGCTCAACCATGGAGGCAATCTATCTCTTACGAAGATTGATGGAAAGATATAGAGATGGGAAAAAGGATTTACACATGGTCTTTATAGATTTGGAAAAAGCGTATGATAGGGTCCCAAGAGACATTCTTTGGAGGATTTTAGAGAAGAAAGGAGTACGAGTGGCATATATCCAAGCTATACAGGATATGTATGAAGGAGCAAAGACTGCCGTAAGAACTCATGAAGGACAAACCGAAAGCTTTCCCATAACTGTAGGATTACATCAAGGCTCATCCTTAATCCTTACCTTTTTGCGTTGGTAATGGATGAGTTAACAAGACATATTCAAGGTGATATTCCTTGGTGTATGCTTTTCGCAGACGATATAGTGTTGATAGATGAAACTCAGGAAGGGGTAAATGCAAAGCTTAACCTTTGGAGAGAAGTGTTGGAATCTAAAGGTCTTCGCCTAAGCCGATCAAAGACAGAATATATGGAGTGCAAGTTCAGTGCAAATGGAGGCCAAAACGAGTTAGGGGTGAGGATCGGAGATCAAGAAATACCAAAGAGCGACCGTTTTCGTTACCTAGGATCTATCTTGCAAAAGAACGGAGAATTAGATGGAGATCTCAACCATAGAATACAAGCTGGATGGATGAAGTGGAAGAGTGCATCCGGCGTGTTGTGTGACCGCCGTATGCCACTGAAGCTCAAGGGAAAATTTTATAGGACGGCAATAAGGCCGGCAATGCTGTATGGCACAGAATGTTGGGCGGTGAAGCATCAACACGTACACAAAATGGGTGTAGCGGAGATGAGGATGCTTCGTTGGATGTGTGGGCACACGAGAAAGGATAAGATTAGGAATGAGGATATCCGGGGTAAAGTAGAAGATGCGACTATGGGACAGAGGTTCAGGGCCGAAGGGGCAGAGGAAGACCTAGGAAAACTTTGGAAGAGACCCTAAGAAAAGACTTAGAGTACTTGGATCTAACGGAGGACATGACACAGGACAGAACACAATGGCGTTCTAAGATTCATATAGCCGATCCCACTCAGTGACTTGGATTTTCCAAGTCTCCAACCGAGAAGTTTTCCTCACTCGGGAAATTAAGGGAACACTACCTCAACCTATATGCTCCACTCACAAAGCTTCAACATACAAGCTTCAACAAAAAAAAATTCAAAGAACTTAGCGAAGAAGGCTTTGGTGTATTTAACACAATACGTTGAAATGAAGGAAAGCTTATTTATTGATATCCCCGATAAGTTACAAATATGTACATATACTTGAGTCAAAATAAACAAACAAGAGAGAGCCTTCACAAAGGTTGCTTAGGAGAAGTCTCAGCAGTCGGTAGAGCCCCAGAAAGAGAAGGCACCGGAGGGGGATCATTCGGAGCCTCAGTACTGGACAAAACCCTAGAAGGAGGAGGCATCAGAGATTGATCATTTGGAGCTTCATTACGCGGTACAGCACCAGAAGACGAAGGCAATAAATGCCTTTGGAACAAACCCACAAATCTCTGATGATCAAGTAAAACCTGACCATCAGATTCCTTCATCTGGTCAAGCTTCCTCTTCATGTTTGTAGCATAATCATGTGCGAGCCGGTGCAACTGTTTATTCTCATGCTTGAGCCCTCTAATCTCCTGTTTGAGACTCATCACTTCAGCCGCCAATGATTCAACTTGGCGGGTTCGAGCAAATAGGCGTTGGGCCATATTAGACACAGAACCTGCACACTGAACACTGAGAGCCAGAGAATCCTTAACAGACAACTCATCAGACCGTTTGGAAAGTAGTCTGTTATCTTTGGGAGTGAGAAGGTTCCTGGCCACTACCGCAGCGGTCATATCATTCTTCATCACGGAATCCCCAACGGTAAGAGGACCAGTAGGGGAGACGAAGGATGGGCGCCATATGTTGTCTGGAGAAGGCGGGGCTGCCTCTTCAACAAGGTTCAAGTCAAAACGACGGTCGGAGGGGCCAGACATTTTCAAAGGTGTTGAAGAGAGAAGAGGTCGGACAAATCAAGATCTTAGAAGTGCAAGAATGGAGCTTTTACTGGTGGATATTCAAGTGTGCTTTGGAACTTAATGTCAGCCCCTATAAAAATCTGCACTCGACGAAGCTTCAGAAATCGAAGAGGCGTTTGCTTTCTCAAAAGCTGGGCTGCTCAGAGACCACGAGGGTCGATCTCAGAAATCGAAGAGGTGTTTGCTTTCTCAAAAGCTGGGCTGCTCAAAGACCACAAAGATCTCAGAAATCGAAGAAGCTTGCTTTCTCAAAAGCTGGGCTGCTCAGAGACCACGAGGGCCGATTTCAGAAATCGAAGAGGCACCTACTTTTCCAGCCTTGTCAGCACCTATCACACGCACACTCAGCTTTGCGGAAATTATGGGCATTCTGTCGAAGATTTCTGGCGAAGTAGAAAGCACATGAATCGTACTGTTCAATCACCCACTTCCCACACGCAACAGTAGCTCATGGGTACCACAGATAACTTTGCCAAAGTTCTCTGACAAAGTTGAGACACGTGAAGCTTGCAGCTCCCACTACATCGCTCTGACCAAGAAGGGTAAAAGAATTGCAAAGAAACAACACTAACAAAGTTTAGACACATAAATTTTGAAGGTCTAGCTACCATATTATTACCCACAAGGGTAAAGGAACAGTACCACTGCTGGATAATTGGAAAGTCCCGGTGTGTCAACCTCTGTGCTTCGTGGCAAGGTAGACTAGCAAACATGCCCAACCTTTACTCACATTCGAGAAAACACTCCTAACAAGATTGCTTGCTCCAAAATCGAAGAGGCACCGCCCTCCGAATATCGAGAGCCAGACTCCCAACATGATTACTTTCTCAAAAATCGAAGAGAGGGTAAAGGAATAGTACCACTGCTGGATAATTGGAAAGTCCCTATGTGTCAACCTCTGTGCTTCGTGGCAAGGTAGACTAGCAAACATGCCCAACCTTTACTCACATTTGAGAAAACACTCCCAACAAGATTGCTTGCTCCAAAATCGAAGAGGCACGGCCCTCCGAATCTCGAGAGCCAGACTCCCAACATGATTACTTTCTAAAAAATCGAAGAAACACTGCTCTCCGAATCTCGAGAGCCAGACCCCCAGCAGGATTGCTTTCTCAAAAATCGAAGAGGCATCGTTCTCCGAATCTCGAGAGCCAGACCCCCGACAGGTCTGTAATCTTCACACGCAACATCAGCTTTCCAGATACCACAAACCACTTTTTCAAAGTGCTCTGACAGAGTTAAAACATGTGAAGCTGGCAGCTCCCACTACCGTGCTATAACCAAGCAGGGTAAAGGAATAACATTATTACTTGATGATAGGGAGACTCCTATATATGTCGACTTCCATCCCTAACGGACAGGCAGACCTGCAAAAATGCTCAACCCTTTCTCTTATCTGAGAGGGCACTCTCAACAAAGCCTTTCGAAATATTCAGCTTTCTTTCCCCCCGATAATACCTCTGTAAACAAGCTATACTAGAGCAAGAATATCTCATATCATCAGGGTTAAAAGCAAGAGTATCCCATATCATGCTTTTTCCCTGTCTTTTCCTTTGGCCTTGTTCTTACCTGCAAGACAAGGAGAAAGAGAGCAATCAGTCAGCACTTGGAATCAAGCTTCCAGCCAGGAACTGACTGCCTGGAACCCCTTACCTGATTACTTACCTGGCATTGCTCTCGAGTACTCATCTTCAACATCTTATGCTTCCAGGGAAGATACCGCATCTGCCTGAGGAACAGATAGGGCAAGTGAGAATGATACAAGGAAGCATGTGGAGACAAGCGTAACAGCACACGTGCCGATACATCCACTACTCTATCAAAAGCAAAAGTATCCCATATCAGCAGGGTCGAACGTAGTCTAGATTTGATGGACTTGTTTTGACCCTCAAATTCTTCAGTCGGCCTTATACTCTGGAGGAAACCAGAAAACCCTCCAGCCCAGTTCAAGAATAAGCCTGTGGAAAGTTACTTCTTCAAAAGCAAAAGTATCCCATATCATCTCTCCTCATTTTTCTTCTCTTTATCCTTCATGCTGCCTGCAAGATAGGGAGAATGTGAACAATCAGCCGGAGCTCTGATTGCTTACCTTGTCTGTCACCTCTTTCAGCAGATCCCCCAGCTCGGCGACTTGGGGGACTCCTACTACATGGTTTGTATCTCGCTTGACCAAGCATGAAACTACAAGTAAGCTTCAAGTGAAATTGATACATTACCTTGTGCATCTCCACCAGTTACAGATACCACCCCTGGATGGAGGAAGAGTACTTCCAGAGAAGATGCCACATCTACCTATGAGACAAATAAGGCAAGTCAAGATGATACCACACTCCGGTACTTAGAAGTTTCGTGGCTACGAGATCATTCTCCCACAATATTTCCTAATGTCATTTGTACTAAATCATTCACTTGTACTCACTAAAGGAGAGCTTGAACCTATGTACTTGTATAAACCCTTCACAATTAATGAGAACTCCTCTATTTCGTGGACGTAGCCAATCTGGGTGAACCACGTACATCTTGTGTTTGCTTTCCTATCTCTATCCATTTATATACTTATCCACACTAATGACCGGAGCAATTTAGCGAAGATCACAAAAAGTGACCGTTTTCGCTACCTAGGATCTATCTTGCAAGAGAACGGAGAATTAGATGGAGATCTCAAACATAGAATACAAGCTGGATGGATGAAGTGTAAGAGTGCATCCGGCGTGTTGTGTGACCGTCGTAGGCCACTGAAGCTCAAGGAAAAATTTTATAGGACGGCAATAAGGCCAGCGATGTTGTATGGCACAGAATGTTGGGCGGTGAAGCATCAACGTACACAAAATGGATGTAGCGGAGATGAGGATGCTTCGTGGGATGTATGGGCACACGAGAAAGGATAAGATTGGGAATTAGGATATCCGAGGTAAAGTAGGAGTAGCCAAAATTGAAGGAAATATGAGAGAAAATCGGTTCCGGTGGTTTGGACATGTGCAAAGAATGCCTACTGACGCTCCGGTTCGAAAATGTGACTACGGGACAGAGGTTCGGGGCTGAAGGAGTAGAGGAAGACCTAGGAAAACTTTGGAAGAGACCCTAAGAAAAGACTTGAGTACTTGGATCTAACGGAGGACATGACACAAATGAGCGCAATGGCGTTCTAGGATTCATATAGCCGACCCCACTTAGTGGGAAAAGGCTTTGTTGTTGTTGTTGTTGTTGTTGTAGAGATCTAAGCTATGGAAAACCATCCAATTTACTGACACTTGACAGCTGCCCACATAATCTTGGCAAAGATTGAGATCAAGAATATATGAATGATTACCATAAATCATCAACCTAAAAACTAAATATCCATTACATTACATTACATGCAAAAAAGACATATTCAAATATAATAGAAGTAAAAAATGAAACGAAAAAACAGAACATCGATTATCAAAGATGTGAACCGGTATACCTCTTTTCCGCTGCGGGTATGGCTATAGAGCACCCCGTCTTCGCCCAAATCAATGAAGTGATCATTACTCCTAGTATTGTTAAAAAAACTGGCATCCTGATACGAAGTATGAATTGGAGCCCCAGAAGGGAAGCCCCACAGGATACTCCATGGATTAGTATTGACCATATATATCGTTCCATCCAATGCAACAACCAGCGTTATATCATTTCCTCTGCATCAAATTTCAGAATTCAAAAGTTTATGAATTTCATTGAAATTCGACAAATTAAGCCGAAAATATTGAGACTTTGAGAGCAGTCTGTGCTTACAGCTTCGGCAGGAGAGAATTGAAGCGGTTGGAAGGCGAGGAATGTGGAATGGAGAGGGCAGTCGCGGTCTCTGGTTCTGGGACTGTGATGGCTGCTTCTCTGGTCAAACATTCAATTAGCGGAGCAAATAGGAGAAGGAAGATGAGAGGTCGTCTCATTTCTTAGATCCAAACGAATCGAGTAATCAGAGATCTTTCAATTGGAGATTTAGGGTTTTGTGGTGACCTGGGAAACCAATGGGAAATGGCAATTGGTGACGACAGACGGCTGAGAGGCTAGCCAATTTCAGTACGCGTATTTTGACGTTTGGGTTGGATTTATTTTGTGTTTTTTTCCAACTAGGAATTTGATTAAAATAAATAAGTAATTTTGTTTTATTTTTTAGGGGACATATTCGTAACATTATTTTTTTTACACAAATTTTACATGTTTTTGTGAAGCACATTTCGTAAAGTATTTTTAAACGACCAAAACTGTCTGTCTTTTGAGTCTTTTCTAAAAGATCGTGTCAACCAAAAACACATAAATATAAAACTAAATGACCGTTAGATTAAGTGTTTTGATTTCTTTGTAAAACAGTATTCTTCTATTTTTTTTTTTCACTACAAATGAATATGTTAATGATTTTAAATTTGTTTAATTTTTTACAAAAATAATCTATAAATGATGTTTTAAAATATAAAATGCTCGAATTCTTAAAATACAATAAAAAATGGACGTTTCAAAAACATATGTATAAAAAGTTAAGAAAAAAAATAATTTCGCGAATCCGCTTACACACACACTAATTACTATTATGTTTAATAGTTGTTGCAACTTGAATTGTTTAACATTGATTTGATTTATGACCCTAACTTTTATCTTTCATGATTTGACTGACTAAATGTGTGTGAATAATGAAATTAAGCAAAAATGGTGTTGGGCTAAAAATCAGATTTGGGCCCCAAAAAAAGTCCAATATCAAATTGATAAAATCCAACAATCGCACCATGCCAACTAAATTTTGTGACATACCAAAATTTGGCAAATCAAAAATTTAGTATCATAATGATAGTAGATTTTGTCACATCAAGAGGTTGGTATTGTAATTGAAACAGAAGTTTGGTTACAATAATTGTACTGTACCCACCCTTTATATCGTACTATAAAAATAACATCAATTTTACCAAAAAAAAATTAATTTAAGAATTGAATTTGTAACTAAATTGTCAAAACTACTTAAGAATAAATAACTTATATTGAATGGTTTCACTTCTAATTGTACCGAGTCTTATGGTGTAAATTCCCAACACTTACCTAATTGTGCAAGTAGTTAAGTTATAGATTGCTGTATGTATCAATTAATAATAGATTATTAACCCGACTCTTAAATTTGAACGTAACTATTTATATAGATTATTAACTAGGCTCTAAAGTTTAAACATAACTATTTTATAAATACGCAAACTAGCAACGCCATTAAAACTATATCTTAGTTGCAATCTTAAAAAAAAAAATTGATTTGATTCAATTCCATCATAAGTTACAAAATAATAATAATAATAATAATAATAATAACACACTTAAATCTTTTGGATCTCTTTTGATTAAAAAAATTCGAAAAATTGAATTTGATAATCGGAGAATCTCATCTCCTTTTTCTTTCTTCCTCGCTTTACCTTCTTCATCATTCAATAGCGCTCAGATCGCTCACTGCAACAGTGCTGCGCTCAATTGCCCGTTTGCTTTTCAAATCTTTTCCTTTCCCTTTCTTTTCTCCATTTCTTTTCCGCTTTTCAATTTATTCCATATCAGTCGATTCCAAGTTCGAAATTACTCCTCCCCTCTCTCTTTTCTCGGCAGCCAAACCCATTCGTATCTGCAAACTTCGATCTCATTAGGGTGTTGATTCCCGGTATGTTGCAAAATTCCAGCCCCTATTTTGTTTATGTAATTATCAGCAATCAAATGAGCTATATATATATATATGTGTATATTTGTTCATTCAATTGGATTTAAATGCTATCGGGTAATCTGGTGAATTGGAATTATTGATTCGATGTATTGTTGTCTGTATTTTCTTTGCCTTTCTGTTTTAGTATTATACTGGAGTCCTTCTATGGTGATTTTGACTAAATATGGTATTCTACCCATTGTTTATTTCGATTTTGTAATCCTTTGCTCTATGTTTGGTTGCCCAGAAAATTGAGGGAGAACTTTGCTCTGTGTTTGGTTGCCCAGAAAGCTGAGGGAAAACTTTGCTCTGTGTTTTCTCACTTTATGCAAGTGTAAGTATCTGTCTTTTTTCGGTTAATGAGATGGAAATGAATTTAGGAGGATTCTTGTTGCAAAGATTTGCGAGGTTGTAAAATTTGAGTAATCAAATTTATTTTCTTGTGATTAGAAAAGGAAATGCTGAAAATTAATCTCTTATTTTTCAAGGGCATAGTTTTAAATAACCTAACCAAATCTTAAGTATGCTGCTGCACATGATTTCACCACTCGTGTTCTATATGAGTTTCTGGGAGTGCCAAACTTATATGGATATGCATGCTTATGTTCACTCTTATGCACTCTTGATTAGTATCTTATACTTGTGGTTTTGCTTCTTCTTTTAGGGTTCATGACTCTTGCAAGAGAGTGCTTTTGCTTGCTAATGACTATAGAACAGAATGTACTCTGGGAGACCATCTGGTGAAGAAAATCTTCATCAAGATTTTGAAGCTTTGCGTGTATCGAAGTGTCTGATGAGAAATGTTAGCCAGAAGTTGAGGAAGAAGAATCAGAGGTCTGTAGGAGATGAGGACAATGGTGTGAGGGGAATAGCTTTGAGATGTCTTACTCTGTATGGAAGGGGTGGAGGTTGCAAAGTTGGTGCTGACACATGCGATGATTTTGGGGATACAAGTAACAGGAGGAGGTCAAGTGCCAGTGATGAAGGCAAGGGATACAGACCAATATGTGGTACCGAGGAATCTGGAGTGGATTGCTTCTCATATGGGGTGAGGGAGAAATTTTGGAAGAAACATAACAGAAAGGATTTTGAGCTTGAAGAATCAATTATAAATAGCAGGATGCACATTTTTCTTCCAGATGACGTACTGGAAATGTGCTTGGTGAGGCTCCCACTAACCAGTCTCATGACTGCACGCCTTGTGTGCAAGAAATGGAAACACTTGACTACTACTCCTCGGTTCCTGCAGATGAGACGGGAAGGCTCATATCAGACCCCATGGTTGTTTCATTTTGGTGCTGTTAAAGATGATTATTGCTCTGGTGAGATACATGCATTGGATGTGTCTCTAAATCAATGGCATAGTATAAATGCTGAAATCCTGAAGGGAAGGTTCATGTTTTCTGTTGCTAGTGTCCAGGATGATATTTATGTTGTTGGGGGTTGTTCAAGCTTGAACAACTTTGGGAGGGTGGATAGGAGCTCTTTTAAGACACACAAAGGGGTGATGCTGTTTAGTCCCTTAACAAAATCTTGGCGCAAAGTTGCTCCAATGAAGTATGCAAGATCAATGCCTATTTTAGGAGTTTCAGAGGTCACTTCAGATTTTTCCACCAGTCAAAGTTATCAAGGTCGCCAAGATAGACGTATTCCCAGATCACGGGTAGGTGGAGTTTCAGAGGTTTATGAAGATCCTCACAGGCTTTCTCTTAGGCGTCAACACAGACATTCTGCTGATGACAATGAGTCTTTGGTGTTGCCCAATAGAAAGTCGTATAAATTTATGAAACAAAAAAGTGATCACTCATCCATGAAGGGTTGTAGAAGGTTTGTGCTCGTTGCTGTTGGTGGTCTTGGCACCTGGGATGAACCTTTGGATTCTGGAGAAATATATGATTCTGTTTCAAGGAAATGGACAGAAATTCAAGGGTTCCCTGTGGACTTTGGGATTGCTTGTTCTGGGGTTGTTTGTAATGGGATGTTTTATGTTTATTCTGAAACTGACAAGCTCGCAGGATATGACATCGAAAGGGGTTTCTGGATTGCAATCCAAACCACTCCTTTCCCACCCCGTGTTCATGAATATTACCCAAAACTGGTATCTTGTAATGGCAGGCTCTTCATGCTTTCTGTCTTCTGGTGCGAAGGGGATGGTCAGATAGGCCGGAGAAACAAGGCTGTTAGAAAGGTATGGGAGCTGGATCTCATGTACCTTAACTGGACTGAGGTCTCAGTACATCCCGATGCTCCAATGGACTGGAATGCTGCGTTTGTGGCAGACGGAAACATGATATTCGGTATTGAGATGTTCAAAATATTTGGTCAAGTATTGGATTTTTTTACTGTATGTGATGTGTCTGATACGGGGATGAAATGGAGTCATATCTCAAGGAACCATGTAACTCGCGAGCTGGATGCCTCTTCGTGCTTGACCAAGTCAATGGCTGTGCTACATCTGTAAGTTAAAGACTGTAAAGTCCTCTGTACGTTGTAACTCACAGAAACAAAGTATTACACACAACACATGATCATCATTCATCAACGCTCTGGTTCTCCCTCTCTTCTCAAGAGCACTTTGGGCGTACCTGCTACCGTCAAGTTCAGTGTTGAATCCATTGGGCAAAGCATTTTGTATCCTGGTGAAAAGATTTGAATGGAGATTCTTAATAAAAACCCCGACCATTGGAGAAATACGGTATGCTCGCTCATTCGCTCGCTTATGTAGTCTCGGATGTAATTTGTTCACCAACATTCATGAAATTGATTCTGTAATTTAAATCTCACGTCTTTGTTAATTATTCCCACTTCATCGTATTCATATGTTGCAACTCTATTGAATTGAATTTGGTCCCTCCTGCTGTTATTGATTTTGAATGGTGGATATCCTATTACTTCTAAATTGATCCACAGTTGGTCAATCTTAAGGAGGAGGTTGTTGCAATGCACTGTAAGTTTCCGTTGACCATTCCGATTCTTTTTCAACATTGGTGGTCTGCGGAACGAGAAATTATGTGCTTAATCTTTTTTTGTCTGGTTTATTTCACAAATCGAATTCCAGTTGCTTAATCCTTGCGCGATGACAATCTTCTTTTTGAAGCGTTAGATGGAGTATCAGATTAACACACTCACTCTCTCATAACATCCCTTTTTTCTTCTTTTTTTCCTTAAGTTGTTCTGCCTAAATCTGTGTTTCACGATTGCAAAGATGTGCATATGGTGCAGTGCTTCAAACAAATTTGGTTTTGCGATTCAAGTCTGGGATTTGCGTTTCGAGTTTGGGATTTGCGATTCGAATCTGGGTTTCGCTTTCGTGATTCGAATATGGGTTTTGCAATTCCAATGAATTCGGGTGTTGTGATTTGAGCGAATTTGTGAAGATGTGTAGAAGATGGAAGATGTGGTTGCAGAGGCTCCACGGAGGGATTATCAGAAGAACCCAAACAAGCATACTTTGCGGTTCTGGGTTATGCGATGGTGGCGCCTCAAGCAGACGTAGCAAGCAGAGTGAGGAGAGAGGGGATGCGACTTGATTTTGGGTTCTTCGATATTTGAAACGAGCAGACAACGGGATTCTGGGTTCTCCCTCTGCGATTTTGGGTTGGCAATTGTAGGCGATGTTGGCGACGCGAGCAGAGAGGAGAGAGAGAATGCGACGCGAGCAGACGCAGCGAAGATCTTTGCAATCCCATGGTATTCAGTGGTCTTGCTAAGATCTTCTAGTGAACGAGAATCCATGCGAGTCCCGTTTTATCCCATTAAACTTGGTCCATATACGTAACAAACACAAGGCTACATGTTGTCCAATCCAATCCAATCTAGTGAGAGTTAACGAGTCCGAATGCACCATTAGTACACTTAAATTTGATGATTAAAATTCCATCCTCAAATGAAAAAATTATAATCAAAGTTTCATGACCTTTTCAATATAATCGCGCTGAACAAGAGAGTTTCTAGGTTCCGATTAATCCATTTTCAAATTTTCCTAAACTTTCTCGGTGACCAAACAGCAGAACGGACACTCAAAACAACGATCTTTATCAACTTCTACTCCATATATATAGAATAGCCAAGAAAATAAAGAATTTAAAAGAAAGGATCGGAATAGTTACCGTTACGGGGATCAGTAAACGCTTCCGGCTTCGGAAATCAGAATCGCGGAGTTGAAGAATACTAAGCACACCCACCCATAGACTGTACTATTTGACAGCCATGCTCAGGCGAATCTAACTGCGGCAATCAATCAAGAAAAAAAATCGTAAGAGAAACATGTACGAATGAAGTTACAATGCATGCGTTGTCTTTTGGTTTTTCCCGCTTTTTCTCGGGAACCAACCAAACAGGAGCGGAAAGTGTACGAGAAAGACTGTAAAACTGACCGAAGGGAAGTTAAAATGTAGAGACGGACGACGTCGGAGCTGCGCTGTGGATTAAATATATAGAAAAGCTAGGGTTTGTGGATTAACCGTTGGAAGGAGGAAGCAGGGAGATTTGCAGAGCAGAGAGAGGCCCGTTAGGTCGTCGGTCCATCTTGCATGTTGCACCACCCCCTTTTTCATGAATGGAGGAAGGACTGACTGGCTTGCACATGGGGATTGGGGCCACTCTTTTTATTTAATCTTTTCAAATAAAAATTTATTTCCTTTCAAATTTGTTTATTTTGTCACACGATCACTTAGCAATCAGTCTGACAATTGACTATCGAAGATCTATCATTGCAAAGAATTTTTAAGTTGATATATGATATTGCAATGTTTAAGATGTGATGTATGAAATTATTATGCCGTCAAAAATTAAGGGGGTGTGGTCTAATGAGAATTTTAAAAGATTTTAAATGACTTATAGTTTAGAATCATGATATAGTCAAGTAGGATTTTCAAAACTTTTAAAAGAATCAATTCAAATACCGGGGTAGTCAATTAAATGATTTTAAAAGACTCTAGAATTCTGATGTAGTCAACTAGGATTTTAAAGGATTTTTATAGAGTCCATGCAAGTTTATAAGTATTAAAAAATTCTTAGATTTTGAAGGATTTCTTTCAATAAGAGATTTTGTAGGATGAGAAGGGATTATAAGCATACCAAAATCCTACCTCCACCCCTAGGATTTCTTTTCAACCCCGTCGCTCGGATTATAAGCATACCAAAATCCTACCTCCACCCCTAGGATTTCTTTTCAACCCCCTCGCTCTCTCTTTCTCTCTCTCTTTCCCTCTCTCCATTCCACAACTCGACCTTTCTTTCTCACTCTCCATTTTCTTCCAGACATAGAACCTGCCAACTTGATTTCCTTTCACGTTCATCTGTCACAGTCCCAGTTGCAAATTACAATTTTTTTAAAATTTTTTATTTTCTTTATTTTGGACTGTGTAATAGTATTTCTTGTAATGCTTTGATGGGAAGTGTTAATGGCTACTAGCAATTCTTGTAGATAGAACACATGTTAATTGAACTCTTGAAAATTACTACTAAGAATCTTATTGCCAATTCAAGCTTTCTTTTCTTTTTCGTGTAATCATGTTAGTGTAAGGGTGTAAGCATCTTCCAAAGCCTATTTATATTGGTAGCTGTACTTAGACTAAACAACACATTATGAACTAATCAATTGTTGAGGAAAAATGGTTAATTTTGAGACATTTGATTTACGAAGCACTACTTGTTTTGGTTAGTTAAAATTATTTTTCGTAAAAAAATCACAATTCAAATGAGAAAGGGAAAGAAAAGACATTTGATTGGTTTATATTTCCATATCAATATATATATATGTTTATGTCTTTTTTAGATTGTGCACTGAGAAAAGAATTTATGTTGTAGGAGTAAAAAAAGAAATACTAAGAAATCCATGAAAGAAATCCTTACAAATCCATAGAAATCTATAATACAAGTGGGAGTTGTCCATACAAATCCATACAAATCCTTACAAATCAAAAAAGAATTTAGGTTCTCCATTGTTTGGCTTAGCCAAACTTCCCCTCCGCTCGTGTAAAAATTCGATGTACTCAAACAAAAAAAAAAAAAAAAAAGAGGTGTTCAAGAAGTGGGTGTTCCAGAATCGAAATCTGGGTATAACAGAATTTTCCTTAACAATTTGTACAAAAAATGCAGCTGATTAACAGAAACCCAAGTAGATGGAGACACCACCATCCTTAAAAACAAATGAACAGCTTTCTTTCAAAACAAATGAAAAATCTGCATACAACAAATATATACCCCCCTCCAATGGCAGCTTCGCAAACTATAACAATAAAAACCACCGGGGAAGATATCTATCATGCGTTCGGAAAGACACCAGAGAAGTTTGGTAACCTGTCAACGTGCTTCAGGGCACGTTCAGCAATCTGCCGGGTTCGATAGTCACCATGCTGGAAGGCATCAACAAGTGCGGTGCTCACGTTCGGATCTCCAGAAACTTCATAGGCTATCTCATCACTCCGCAATAGTCTTTCAACTACCCAGACTGCCCTCCTCCTCAGATTCTCTGTCCGTTTCTCTAACAACACGTCAAGAATAGGCTTCACCCCCTCTGCCTCACACAACACCATAACCCCTTGTTCGATATCAACCCCATCATCCAACAGAGTAGAGAGTGCTGCAAGTGCTGCTTCGACCACCTTCTCGTTTGTGTGGTCCAGAAGAGCTACCAACTTTTCCACAGCATGTCCCTCCAAGAGACAAAAACTCTCTCTAAGTGAACACGTCCCACGATGAAGCCGACACAATCCGTTTATGGCAGGTGGCTTGCTAAAACATGAAAAAACTGAAGCACAGAAACCAGGTGTAGGCAACTCGGGCAATCTTGTCAAATTTTTGGATTCTTGTGATAAATTCTCCAATGCTGCTGCCGAACTCATCTGTACATTCTCCAGTCCATTGGACTGTAGAAGTTCAATGAAAAGTGCAGCAAGATTAAGTTCACGGCACAGAGAAACTGCACCTTGCTCATCAGCCAACACAAGTGTAACCCTGGCTAGAACTCGTACAAGTCCTTCTAGAAATGGCGTCACAAAGCGGCCACCCCTACTCCCCCCTTGGCGGATCTTAACTATTTTAGAATGTACCAGCTCAAAGGCACCGTCATCTAGCATCTGCCTGGCAAGGCCTAGATCCCTCTCCGGTAGTTCAGCTAAGACACTAATGGCTGCTGCTTGCTCTTCAGTGATTGAAATATTCTCTGATATGACTTTTATTAGGCTTCCAAGTTGGCCCACTGTGCCACGTAGGGCGTCAGCTAGCTCCTGGCCCACATGTGGAGAGAGGTTCTGGAGAAGTTTAATGGAAGCCACACGTAATTCCTTTTGTGGAGCCTCAATAAACTGCACCAAACTAATAATGGCCCCTGAGCTTTTAATGGCGGCAACAACACTCAGAATAGTTGAAGGAGAGCTAGTGAGTCCAACAAGAACCTGGAGAAGCTTGCTCTCGATTGCTGGTCCAGTGTTGCTAATGAGATGTAGTAGGTTATGGACAATGTCTTCTGAGACTAGCGTTTGCTGATCGGGTCCAACCAAGATGGAATCAAAATCGTAGTCTGTGCTAACAACATTAGCAAGAATTGTTGCAGCAACCTCCTTCAGTCGCATAGGCTGGTTAGTCCCAACGAAAAAGAGATCTTTGACCAGAGACGGAAGTATTCCTGCCTCTATCAGTACCTTGGCACTTGCCTCACAAGATGAAATTTGGTTGAGAGCTTTCAAAGCTGCTTCTCTTGACTGCATATCACCACTTCTCATGATGTTAATCAAAGCTGAACCCACACTTTTAGCCACTAGGACCTTTACATCATTGTCCAAAACTAACTCACCAAGGAAATTAGACATCGAAAGTTGGGTTTCTGGAGGGCCTGCAATCATATCAGCAAGGAAATTTGAGTTATGCTCAACATTATTTTTTTTAATTTTTGAGAGAGATAAAAATATCTTCGTTTGAAACAATAAAAGAAAAGTATAGATCAAACTAATACCAACAGTCCACTAAATTGTAAAGCCCCCCATAAACTACAATAATCAGAGGTGGAGATAGAGAAAATTAATCTGTACTCGAGTTTAGACCAAGAAGTCATAGGCGGGACAGCTACATTTAATTATTAAAAAAAATAACGAATGGATAGTTGTCTCATAAGTAGGAAAACTCGTCTTGGATCAAACACTCAGCAGAATCATGCAAGCTGCAGTGGACTGGAGACGCTAAGCAAGGTGCAGAAAATACAATAGTTCAATTTTGCAGTTAGAACGGTTTTTTGTTTTGTCTATGAAAAAATAAATACAAAAATGAATGTTTACCATATTTGCAGGACATGTAGTGCGAAATAAATTATCAAAGAGCACTGGCTGTTTGGTTGTCCTACTTCTAGCAACATGCTAAGTGTAAAGATAAGAGAAAGTACAAGTACCTTCACGAATTTGTGTCAGAAGAGGCTGCAGTCTACCATTTTCAGCCATCTGTCTCACATTGTTCTCATACTTCTCCAGATTCTCTAATGTTTTATCAGCGTTCTCAACAGTCAAAATGTTATCTGATTTGCTGCTTGTCATTCCAACCAAAATAAGAATCGCTCCATTAATTGAACCAATCTTCTCACATAAGGCTTCAGATTTGGATAGTTCATACAGCAAAGAGACAGCTTCCTCCCTCTCTTTGGATTGCTCATGAGACAAGAACTTCACTATAGTTCGTACTATATCCCCATCAGCCAATATTTCCTACAACCAAACAAATATTAGTATGAGGCCCTAGAAATAGCAATTTCATGGAAAATGAAAAGAGAAACACAAAAATCTAGGACTACCTTATTATCGGAATCATCCTCCACCACAGTTTTAAGGGTTTCCAAAGCTTTGCACCTTACTTTACGACTGCTGCTCTTCAACATGTCAACTATCATAGGTATCAGCCCTGCATTGCGTGCAACATGCTTATTTGATCTTGTTTTTTGGCAGATTTGCTGGACAAACTTCAAGGCCAAAAGAACTTCACTTTCTGAGCTGCTCAGATTCAATGACTTACGAGCCATATCAAGCTGAGCAGCTTCATTTCTGGCATTCCACTCTTCAATGGTGTTCCTCAATGCTATGCTAGGCTTTAGATCACCTCTTTTCAATTCTTTTAGTGTCAGTGGGCAGACCAACTTCCTTCCACTCTCCTTGCATTCCCTAAACCACTTTTCAATTGCTTCTCGCTCAAATGTTTGGCCGTTTTCTAAGGTAACAGGATCGCGCATAACTTGCTTTGTTAAAGGACAAAAAAATGCATCATAAATAGGCTCGATGTGCAATCGCTCAAACTTATGGCTGTCATCTGATGGACTGCCGGTGTCATAATTTCCATGCCAACTTTCGGCCATCTGACCTAAATCCTCCTACTGCAACAAAGTAATACAGCATACGGTTAGAACAGCACACCAACAATCACAAACTAGCGGTAAATCCGAATCAGCTCTAAAATCAAACGAGAACCAAAATGAACGCGCTCAAAGAGTATGGGAAATGAACTGAACTGTTTTCTAACTCCATTTCAATGCAAAAAGGATTTAACTTTGGATGTGCAGTATACTGCAAGAGTTGCATTGCACGAATGTTCTATACAAATTATACTAGATTGGGTCAGTAAGATACACTAGAGCAGCACATTTGGAGCAAATTATCATGTTTGACTAAGAACTGGAGGTCAGAATCAAACATTCAAAATTTCCTATATCCTGCAGATCATCAAAACTAATATGTGGAATCTCTAAAATCCAGGTGTTGGACGAAACGCCAACAGCTTGATGTCAGCTTCTCAGGAAGAAGCTGCAAAATCCAATATTTGCATTTCCCACTTGAACGACAAGCGGTAGAAATAGGGAGCAAACTAAAGTAAAAACACAATAAGAGTACTGGATCGATAAGATAAAGCACAACAACACTTAACCCAGATAGAATGTGGTCTAAGAAACTGCAAATTAATGATCTTTATGTTGGTTTCTTCCACAGGGCCGAGGCGGAGACAGATTGATCACCGCGCAAATCAGGGTTTCGATTAGATTAGATAAGATTAGATAACCGAATTACATATTTATGAATGAAAATCATGCCCAACTATTAAGTTTAGCAAAAGGTTTATGCTTTAAACTAAATTACCAAGAAAAAGGCACAAGAAAAGGAAAGAAGAGCATACCTTTGAGTAGTTATGGGGCTGTGGTGGCCAAAGATGGTGTTCTAATTTAGGTCTGAGAATTGCAGACAAATTTTGAATAGGGGTTGAGGAAAGCATGAGCAAATACAAACTTCATCTTCGTCCATGGATCAAAAAATCAGATAATTTCTTCTTTTTCATTAAAATAAAAAATAAAAGAAATGGAATTGGGGTTTTCTTTTATTGTAATATGTGGTTGTTGATGATGGTGCAGTGTGAAAGTATGAAGTTTGATGATCTGAGGAAAAGGGAGAGAGAGAAAGAGAGGAGAGAGAGAGAGAGAGAGAGACAAGAAGCAAAAGCCAAAAACCCAAAGGCAAGAAATTAAAGAGAAGAACAACAGCAGCAAATACCAACAAGAACAAATAAATAAATAAAAGGAAGAGAAAAATTAAATTTGATATTTGTACGCAAGAATTGAAGACAGAGAGAAGGTTGACTCGATGAGAATAGTCATCTCTACTCTTCCAGCTTCTGCGTGTAAGAACCAGAGCTTCACACCGCCGCCCGACCCCACTTTAACCAGGCTGGCTGGCTGGCTGGCGGGTTCACCCGGGAGCCAACGACTATTTAACTACAGGTTAAAAAATAAAAATAAAAAAAAGAACCCGAAACGGTGCCGTTGCGTCATTTTATTTTTCTACACAAGCAAACGATATTATATTACGGAATCGAAAAATGAATTGCTATTGAACTCGTCATTCATAACAATTGAACCACAACATCTTACTTATAATTTACAAGTGAAATATCACTAAACGGTAATATAATTGTCACTTACTATTGTGGTTTAAATTGAAAAATAATATACGTTTTTCTATTTGTGAATTTTTTTCCTTATTATTGCCACCACACCAGAAGAGGCAAAAAGGACTATTAGGTACGTGACTTGGTTTCGAATTGAAGTAGAGTGGGTGAGTAGAACTGTAGAAGTGGAAGGAGAATAGAAAGCTTTAGCAAGACTATCATGAATTGAAATTTTTCGGAAGTATAATGAATACGTATACGATAAATTTTATTAGATTAGATGTTAGATTAGTTATCGACGGATTCGAACTCACACCGTCGTGTAAATGCACAACTCCTTTCCACTACTGTAATAAAAAGTCACTTGCCATCAATCAAATAATTGAATATATATAATTGCTAAAAGGCTAAATTGAGTAGCAAAATTTAAAACACAAAGCCTTTGTAAAGTCTGGGAAGTATAGCGTATAATTTGGACGACAGCGGGACCCCAGACAGGCCAAACTTAAACTTTGTTTTTATTGGGGCTTACATTTTACGCCCTTTTAAGTAGGGATTGTTTTGAATCATGAGATTTTAATTTTTTCACATTAGGTTTTAAAACTTTATTTTATGTCTTTTTCCCAACAAATTATTTAAATTTTAATTAAATTGATTACATGGTGAGCGTGAAACTCGTAATTTAGGTGGATATATAAGCCACATTTGTACCAAGTTTGACTAAAAACTCATCAATTTAATGAAGAATTAGACATCAATTTAATGAGGAAATTGAAACCTCATGGCCATTCTAAACATTGAAAAATGCAGTTTTATTTCTTTTGCCTTTATGTAGATGTAGATGTAATAAAAATAAAAAAAATAGAATTATGGAACTCGATTGAATGAATTAACAGGTGTGCCCTCAAATAAGCAACACCAGCAAATTCTTCTCCATCTTGAGTATTTCAAAATATTCATGTCAAGCAACCGGGCTACCAATGGACACTCTTATACCATTGATCCTATCTCTAAGGAGTACATCAAGGAGATTTACGGAGAAAGAAATAACGTGTGAACGGGAAAATATGAAAGGAAAGTTACGGGATAAACAGTGTGCATCGCTGTCACAAAATTGCTTCAGCAAGGGAAATCAGGGCTCCGGTTGCATCTTCTCACATTCTTCTCTGATTGACTGGAAAAGAATGGTGGAGAGATAACGTTCACCAAAGCTCGGAAAGACTACCTGGAAGCAGTCAAATTCTCAAGTGCATTAATACACAAAGAATTGAAAGCAATATAGTTTTGAGTGCGCGCAGATCAGACAACAAACAGCCCGAGAAAGTAATGACAGTGTGAACAACCAGGACTACCAGCCCGTCATTATATCATGCTTCTATACTCCATGAGTGAGATTTTACCTTGACTGCATAGAATCCAACCAACAAGCACACATGCCAAACATGGAGTGACTTTTGTCCCCTTTACCAAACTGGTAAAAAGTAAGATGCCACGTGCACAATCGAATTAATTCCTGTGGGAATTCCCTAGTTTTGATTCCACATGAATTCCACAGACCTCTTGTGACAAGCTAAGTAAGATCTATGGCCTCTTTTTCTGGACAAGATCTAATCTAATATAAGAGCCAGCAACAATTGTAGGAACTATGCATCCAGTGAAACCATCTCAAGCCATCTCATGTGAAAAAATTCGAAGAAAAAGTCTTACATTTTCATAGTCCCACCTCAGTTGTAGGATATAAGTTCTAGAGCCTACGCAATCTTCTGCACTCGGTATAATGTTGTGTGTGCGTGATCTAAAATGAACACCTTTTATATCTTCCCAACTTGCAGTATGTAAATTCTATGCAAAAAGAATTACTTTAAGAGAAAATAGAGAGAGGATGATATACCGCGATAAGCTTCCCTGCATTCTCAGGCCTCTTACCAACCTTGATTGCAGCAGCAGCAGCTGCTCCTGAAGAAATCCCAACCTGATACGAAATAATTATTAGAAAATATTCTGAAATTGGATCTCAACTCTACATTCTACTCCATAGACTTTTTCCCTACTTGGTTTCATTCATGGGCTGTGAAAGAATGTCGCAGATGGAGAGGTTGAGGAAAGAAAGTTCATTTTTGCTCCATTGACAATGAAAAAGGTTTCATGTCGTCGACCGAATGTGCTAAAATGTGCTGAAATGTGTGCAAAAAAGTGTCCCTTTAATCTAATCGTCAAAAATGTGCTTCCAATTCTTCTCCGGTTGTAATCTAAAACCTATGTGTGGAAAAAAGGCATCCCTTTAATGTAATCGTCCAAAATGTGATCTCCCACTTGAGGTGATTAATCCCAACACCCAAGAATGAGGATTAAGTTAATTTTTCCTTCGTCTAAATATAAATTTAGATGAAAAGTAGAAAACATGTACCAACAAGCCTTCCTGGAGTGCTAATTGCTTTGCAGTTTCAACAGCTTCATCACTTGAGATCTGCCAAGATCACTATCTGTGAGAAAAAACTAGAAAGCAATTCCAAACAGACCTGATGTAATTAATGATACATAGACAAATGACAAGAAAAATAACATTTGATAGGATCAATTACAGCGTAAACATGATTTGTATTGCAAACGTTAACGTAAGCACAATTGATTGTGTAACTTGGAAAGTTAGCTTTCATATAAGGATAATGTAACTAGATTGAGTTGGAATAAGATCTTAGACCTCTATAATTTCATCGACAACATCCTGGTGCAAATTTCTAGGTATAAATCCAGCTCCAATCCCTTGAATCTTGTGGGGACCTACATTTTCGACAATGAATAGTAAACAAGCATGTAATTAACGAACAAATGACATAATATTTTTAAAAACACTGCATTAAGATGATCAGAATGCTGCTCTACTATCTTACCTGGCTTTCCACCTGAAAGGATGTTGCTTTCCGTTGGTTCTACGCCAATAATCTGTTAATTTTTAAGATCAGATGGTGGAAACATAAATAACAGAATGGAAAACAAAGAAAGACGGCGAAAAAGAAAAGGAATGCAAATGAAGAAAAATCTTCTGTTTAAAAACAATTTTCCCTCCAGCCAATACAGATATAAACCAGGATCTGATTCGAGTTAACTTTTCCTTATAATTGACACATTCAAGGTGAAGCTATCAGATCCTGGTTGGTCAGGATGTTTGCGTGTATGTCTTGGAAACTGTGAATCAGAAAAACAACATACCTTTACTTTAGGATTTTTCTCTTTAAGGAACCGTCCTACACCAGAAATGGTTCCACCTGTTCCAATTCCTCCGACAAATATATCCACCTTGCCTTTTGTATCTTCCCAGATCTCTGGACCAGTTGTCTCATAGTGTATCTGCATATAGAACATCCAATATAAATATAGACATCTAACTGTACTGGAAGCCAGAATGTCATCACACTACAACTAGTTAGAAGATCTCTCTGCCAATTTGCTATCCTTATGGAAAGGTGACAAAGGTCAAACTCACGTGCTTCTGGATGCCAAAAAATGTAAAGTTCGAAGCAAATGATCATAACAGATAAAAGAAAAGTGAACGTATCTACTATCTAAGAAGAAAAATAATCTACCAAGAGACAATTTTCTCTTTCATGTGAATATCTCTGGGATTTGAGTTGAATATTATCCAATTTTCCAACTCCATATACTTCCAAGGTTAAGCTACACAATGTTCTTTCCAAGGTTAAGCAAAGCACTATTCTGCTTTTTGACATATAATGAACAAAATTTGGGCCGCAGGTCAGCACTGTACAAATATTCCCATGGACAGGATATAAACACCACGTCCACCATCACTATGGATATGTAAAACGAAGCTAACATGAATTCTCTGGCCTTTTGTGTAGGCATATGACAATTACAAAAAGACAAAGAAAGAAAACCAAAACTGAAACCTGGCAGTAAATGCAAATGCAAGTGGCCGAATAGCATAGATGCTAAAACGACCCGTGTTAAATAATAAACAGAGTAGAGATAGGAAGCCAAGACACCTTAGGATTAGCAGGGTTGTCGAACTGTTGAAGCATGTATGCATTTGGAGTACTGTTGCATATTTCTTCAGCTTTCTGAACTGCTCCCTTCATTCCCTTTGCTGAATCAGTCAAAACAAGCTCAGCTCCAAATGCCTTTAAAAGAACCCTTCTCTCCAAACTCATTGAAGCTGGCATTGTCAAGATAAGTTTATATCCTTTAGTTGCAGCTATAAATGCAAGGCCAATGCCTGTGTTTCCACTCGTGGGTTCCACCAAGACACTCTAAAAAAATAAGGGAATAAAACAATGTCAAGAATGTAAAGAAACTATGAAAAGGAAACAAAGTGAAGCTTCACAGGCATGTCTGATTTTACATGAACCAAAACAACAAATATCTAAACATGCGAACCATGCACTCATTTCAAGTTTTAAACAGCCAAGACTAAATTATGGGAAAAAGAACATTGCTACATGATTCCATGAATTTTTGTAAATTTTGTTCAACACAAGTCTACACTCCACAAAGACATGGCGATGAAAAGCAGCCAATATTTGAAGGACATCCAATTACAGGTGGAAAATATAGCACGATGCATGCACAGATGGCCAGCATCGCAATTATGAATTATGATACTATTTAGTATATAGGCATCTTTTAGAACTAACCCTCTGCAACAGGAACCCTAATTGGAATTGAAATCAGAACCAAAGAACTAATGGCTGGTCAGAGAGCAATAACTTTAGGGAATAACCAAAGAGCCAATTAGCAATGCAGCCTAATTAAAAACCATCTTACTCATTAGCGCACATGCATAAGAACTATATTCTTTTTTTAGTCTTAATAACATCATGAAATTTATATCCATAACAAGCTACCTGTCCAGGCTTTATGAGTCCTCTTTGCTCAGCATCAGTTATCATACTGTAACCTATTCTGAAGATGAACATCAAACACATTAGTAATAGTAGGAATATAAAACATATGATATTTACAATAATCAAAAGACAAATAAACACATTAGCTTTCATCATAACAAGATGTGCAATTACACAATACTCATACAAACACAATTAGGGAGAAGGCCAGTAATGCACATTTATTGCCATACGCTTTTGAGTTTTTTAAACCAGCAATTATTATATATGGAAATTTGTTCTCCATAACTGCTATTTATTGAAAGCTAAGCTATGAAATGTAGAGTTCATTATCAAGTAACTATGTCATTTCATATATCAATCCAGGGGTTTGTTTCTCTCACATCAGTCTGAGAATAATGTTTCAGAATCACATTAAAAAACCAAAAAAATCCAAGTGCTGAGTACCCAGAATAACAGTCAATGCTTCCTCACCTGTCCTTGACACTGCAACATGGCTCCATAATCTCAAGCTTGGCAGCAATATTTGCAACCGACCCCTTTACAATATTATTCAGGTACACCATTGGTGTTTTCCCAATAAGCTGCATCACCAAAGTAGCGATTGTAACAAATGAATTAAAAAGAATTCAAATTTAGAAGAAAAACACGTACACATTGTAGTCACATGATTTCTAGTTATGTCTATTAACCAGAAAATGGAACGTTCAGTACTATTGTACTCAGTGTTAAGAAGGGAAATAGCATTTCCAACAAAATTCAAATAATACCATCACATAGATCAGCATTTCAACCCAACCCAAGTTAACTACATTTTCAATACTCAACACCACATCAAAAAATTTCACTCATTCTCAGCTATTTGTGTTTGGTATGACATAAGGCAAAAGAACTTCCATGCTTTACTTTGAATCTTGATAAAAATATAGAAGAAAGAGATGTGTGCTTTTCTACGAACTATGAATTCTCATATTGGATTTTAGGGTGGACTAGAACAGGCCTCATCAAAGGAGACAAAACTAATCCTTTTCAGTATACTATACATATTGAAATTTTCTTTCCTCGACAAAGACTTCTCGGTAAGAAAAACAGCTTGAAGCATCTGATATAGTGATTGAAAATATTCTGTCCCTGCACAAGAATAATTCTAAACGATATAATCACATGAAGAAACATAGTTTAAGTTTCTCAGATTTTAAAGTTCAATGAACTCCAATTTTTTTAGAGCCAATATTTATATAGAAATATAAAATAATAATACGATTCTAATTTCCATGCAGCTAAACTAAATACTCTGACTTCCATGGATTATTCCAGAACTTCCTTATAACTAGATCTTGCAGCCTATTTAAGCATGTTCCAGATTTTCACAAAAGGCAATGTCTATTCATTTATTCAATCAAAAAGCAAATGCTACCCTAATCTCAGCAAGGGCCGACCTTCTCAACTCCTTATAAATTCAATTTCTAAAATGTCTTAACTTTTAAATTTTCTGATTTAAAAAAACAATATTGCCCATTTATAGTTTGAAAGAATTATATACTCACAAGTGACAGTTGATGGCATTAGAATTATCATAAAGTAGTTTAAAAGGGTAGAACCCTATTGGTGCTTTCATTAAAATTTATTTAGTTATCAGGAATATAGATAACTAAATAATATGGCACAATGCTGATTAAAATTATTTCAAACTTCATCCTTCTTTGTCTAGTGTGAGTAATCACACAGGTCCACTCTCCCAGAAAGATCTCGATATCGACGATAATAACAATAACATGGACTCACTTTCAAGCAAAACAGCTACGAATATGACATGCTCCATCAACCTTCTGAATTTTCTTGGAGATAACGTAACTGTGCAACCTAAATAGTGGGTTAATTGAATAAAACAAAAAAGATACAGTATTTGGCTATCTGTATCAAATTAACATTCCTAAGTAAGAGTTGACGATATCAAGTACACTAAATAAAAATGAAAAACGAAACTAGAAGGGCGAAAACTACCTCTCTCTTGTTCTTACAAATGATCCTAGATATTATCAATTTTTTCAAGTTAATTAAAAGGTATCCACAGTGAAGAGTAGACCTGAAGTAACTCACAACATCGTTTCTTCTCTCCACAAGGAAATCAAACCCCAAGTGAATCCACAATGAGGGTTGACCTCACTAGCATCAATCAAAGCATCCCAAAAGTAAATAAAAACAAAAACAAAACCAGTGTAAGAAATGTGGATATTCCTAACTTCCTTATTCCAAACTTGTAATGGAGAGAAATTTAACCTTGCCATCTATAGTTTCAACAAAGCAAACCGACCAGCTTCATAATTTCGATCATTTGCAAGGAAAAAACGGCAGTAATTCGTGACCCCTGTCACCCCTCAAAATTCAAAGCACGTTGAAAATGAATTTGGGGACAATTAAACAAAGAACCAATTACAATTCCATAACATATTCAACCAACAACAACACAACATCAATCAAATGAAACCAATCTACAGTTACGAATACAAATGCACTATCAAGTAAGCAGATTAAACTAATTAAATTTAAAAATCAAGAATCGCATTCGAATATTGACATCAAACGTAGCAGCCAATTACCTACTGGAATTCGCATTTCGCAGAGAACAAAAAAAAAAAAGTGAAAAATGGTTATACCTGAGTGACATCTTCGGCAATGTTGAGACCTTCAACAGCGGTTTGCGGCTTCACAGACACAGCCTTGCACACCACAGACGAAGACCAAGACTTGCCTTTCAGCCTCAAACCATTGATCTTGGTTATACTGGTGGACCTTAGGCCGGTAGTCGTGGTGGGGCAGGCCGCCCAGAACTGTATGGGAGCAGCGAGCTCCGAGGGGCCGGAGAGGGAGGATGATGTCAGCGGATTGGTCAGAGAAGCGGCAGAAGAACCCATCTTTCGTTGCTTTCGCTTGTGAGCTTCTCTGTGTCAGCGTCAACTTGTTGAGTGGTGTGGGTGCGGATTAAGGTTGTATTTAAAACCCGTTAAGCCAGGCCAGCAACAAGTTTTTTGACCCTTTTGCCCTTTGAAAAACTACAATTAACTCCAAACCCAGCAGACTTTTCATTTCGTCCGCCACCATTTTTTTTCCATGTTGATAATGACTACGGCAGAAAATAAAACGGGAAAGAACCGAACCGCTCGAACCGTTCCGAAATTGCCCCATAAACCGGTCTAACCCACATTGCAAGGCTGAGAATTTGAGATTGTTTTATTTTATGAAAATTGTTATTAACACTCTGAATTTTAATGTACACTCAAGTAAACCGGTCTATCGTACATTGCAAGGCTGAGAATTCGAGATTGTCTATATTTTTATAGAAATTATTATTAGCACTCCAAACTTTGATATACAACACGATTGATTATTCTTGTCAATTATTTCAGATCAAATGAGTAATAAATTATACACCGAATTGAACAAATATAAATGGTCTGTCATCAAATAATACAACAAGGCCATACAAACAACAATACAGGTTCTTCCAAGCCATACACTTATACAGAATTTATCACACAAAAATTTGGCTACCATAAACAAACCCTCAACCCTGAAACAAAATGGAGAAAACAAGTAACGAAATTTCGGCTTTTTCACGGGGTACAGTGGATTTCCCGTTAGAAAGCGCTCCAGCTATCAGATCCTTTCTTCGATGTTTGACTCTCTGATGAGACCTTAAATGGCCCAGAAGAGCCGAATGGATCAGTCTCGTCGAAAGAATATGCACCCTGGCCAAAATCTTTGGTGCTGTTTATGGAGTCGAACCTTGTGAGCTGCGGCTCGCGACCCTGACCAAAGTCCCTGCTGCTGCTCATGGAGTCAAACCGACCAAAGTCCTTGCTGCTGCTTATGGAGTCAAACCGTGTGTGGCCCCCAAAATCTCTAGTGCTATTTATGGAATCGAACCTCGAGAACCTCTCAGGTTGGGAAGAAAAGCCAACGTCATTCCTGTTGCTGCTGAAGGAATCAAACCTCGATAAATTGTCAAAGTGGTAGTCCCCAGCCTCGCTGTATCTTGGAGAGTTCTGAAATTTGGAGAGCGGAGTGCTGGGAACAGAGTCTTCAAAGAACAGGCTCTTTTTCTGAAAGCTGGTTTCTGCGTGGGGGGAACCAGTTTTTATTGGGTTGAGACCAAAGTCGTCCGATCCAAAGAAATCTTTATGCTTCTCAGCATCTGAGCCCTGCAGGTTGGCATCAAATATGGGAAAGATTAGTTCGTTTGGTGTAATCTAATAATCAGGAGCTAGAATGGTGTGCTTCAGCATGTCCAGGAGTACCTTGGTGTTAAAACCCCAGACGGAGTCAGTATCATCATTATTGTCAAAGGCGCCACCCCAGGTCGATTCATCAAAACTTCTGTCATCAGAAATTCATAAAATCAGTGTTAGGACTTTTGTGTGTGTGTGCGCGCGTGTTTTGGGGGGGGGGGGGGGGGAGAGAGAGAGAGAGAGAGAGAGAGAGAGAGTCATAAGTAAAGAATTGAATTAACTCCATACCCATGTGTTTCTGCATCTGCTTCAGAACTTTTACCATAATGGATGTCAGAGAACTCTCCTGATGGGCTTTCTGGAGCATTCCTGGCAGCTGGACTACCATTTGAGCTTCTTCCATATTCATCTTCACCATGGGCGAAAACAGATTCACTTCCAAAGGCATGTTCCCCATTCCTTGACTTGCGATCAGCAAATGATGATGTATCAGGAGTGGAACTACGATCAGGGGAAGTACGTTCCCTCTGAACAGATGCAGATCGTGCTTTTGCCGAGGCATCAATTGTCAGATCATTACCAAATCCTGAAAAAGTTGACATGTCCACATATAAGAATGAGCAAGTATTTCTACAACATCTCTGTTGGATTACCATGCTTAATGTGCATCTGCATATTTGAGAATAATGACTAGATACTAACTCATTAAAAACACAACAAAAATATAATAACAAGAGGACAAACCTTCATCTTCAAACTTATCCCAATCTTCATCCCAAACAGCGGCTCCCTCTTGAATTCCAGGTTGCCAACCTTAAGAACCATCACATGCAAAAAATGTCAGGAAAAAAAAAACCAAAATACGAAGGCTAAATGTTGGGACTTCGTAATGGAGGCACACATCAATAATGATAAATTCAAGCATAAGTGCAACGGGTTAAACAATATATAAAGTTAGTTTCTCATATAAAAAGGGTGTGAGATTAAAGCAACTTGGAGTCTTCTTCCTTGGAGTTTCCACAAAACTTTCCCATGCACAAGGCCACATTAAACATGCACTTTTTTTAAGGCATTAAGACTTCCATGCAGATAAACCCACATGGATAATTGTGTTGTATACTAACAAACAGGCTAGTGCATGTCTTAAACTCAGTTGATGGTCTTAAGCGGGTTCCTAAATGAGTTTGATTGCACTTGACTTGTGGAGTGGTCTTACAAGAGTGTCCCTCAAGTAAGCTTATTTGAAGGATCCCTGAACTGAAGCTCACTCTAAATGTATCTGATTAGGTTATTCCTTTTCTTTATAATGAGTATACAGTGATATACTAGATTATTTGTATTCTCCTTGAATATGGGACATTGCTTAAGTGAAACAATAGAGTACAGGAAAACGAATGCAACTGTAGTACCAGTTGGAAGTTCAATTATTGCACTTGACTTCATGTTTAATCCATGTTTCTTGCAACGTTCTGTAAGAGCCTTTACTAGCTCCTCAAGATCATATTGTATACGATCAGCACGGACCTATCGTAGACACAATGCATTAGAAACAAACAAAGTTACACGCATAGTTCACCATAGCTAATGGGAAGGAGTTTACCTGAAGAATACCATCTGCACTACCTCCTTGCTCCATCTTAACAATTGCTTGATGCAATTCCATTTTCCTCTCCTGAGAATGAGTCGAGTAATATATAAGCAATGAAATTGAAGGTTGTTGTAAAAAAGGCACACTTCAAAGTAATAAAAGCACTCATTATACAACAAAACATTTGAATAATAAAGCAGCTACTGGGGGGAACTGAGTATTATTACTCGTGTATGAAAACAGCAGAAGAAAGAAAAAGAAATACATATATATGCCTGCAACATATGGCATGACTGCATTTGAATAATAAAGCAGCTACTGGGGGGAACTGAGTATTATTACTCGTGTATGAAAACAGCAGAAGAAAGAAAAAGAAATACATATATATGCCTGCAACATATGGCATGACTGCAATAAACCAATACTCCTGAAGCAAGAATATAAATACCTGAACTTCACGAAACGTGGCCTCTTCAATAGTTAACTTAGATGCTATTTCTGCCACTTGTTTGTACTTCTCCTCATATTTTTTGGCCAGTAACTCAGCCTGCAATACAACTCATTAACATGAATTAATGGGAAACCATTCTTGCTAAATATTAGTAGTACAATTCATCTTTGTAAGAAAATACCTCACGCTTGTCAGCAATTGCCCTTTCTGTGATCTCATTTAATCTGTTATCACATCTGCTTTTATACAGAACCTGTAAGAAATGACCAAAAGAAAGTTAAGAGAGGCAGAAACCATGCACTATGGCCAAAATTCCACTGCTTTAGAAGCTTATAACAATACCCAGCAGAAACATAGAACCAGAGGCAATGCCTGAACCCAGCAGAAACATAGAACCAGAGGCAATGCCTGAATGCATTATATCTCAGAACTTAAAAGTGGACAAAGTCACTTGATTGAAATTCAAGGATCAACTGAGCCAGATAACTTTCTGCCGGTAGGAAGGTTACTAAAATCACTTTCTATAGCAATTTATTATTTCTGATCCCACACTACCATAACTAACATTATAGAATCACTAGACACCAATATAATGTGAAACAAGGCATTTCAACTACCCCCATGAACAAGCCCTCTATTGTCGCATCCTATGGACAAATCAATATATCAATATATACAATTGAACAACTGAGCTATACTGTAAGGAAATTTAACAGTACTCTAGACCAATGACCAGAAGAAAAACAGCCAAGGACAGAAGCTACTAACAAGTTCCTGCATTTTTGTGCGATAGAACTCCATCTTCTCTCTTGAGTCCAAAATCACATTCTCAGTTTCTTCAACCTGCCATGATTAAAAGAATGATTTCTTATCCCATGAAGACAAAAATTAAAAATCTTTGAGAAGAAAATATAATTATCAAATTATCAATAATATGAAACCTGACAAAGCACATTATTTTCTGCAAAATCTTATAAAAGTTCCTCCATTCTAAGATGGGTTGGGAGAGGAATAAGAATGATTGAGTAGTGAGTACTCACAAATTTAAAGGCAAGAGACGCTCAACTCCAAAAATATGTCAACACCAACAATATTGCAGGAAAATAAACAAAAAGCAAATACACGAAGCATGGAAAATAAAGAAAAATCAAGGTTGAAAAATAACTGTCTTTGGTCCCCTTCAGACAAAACCTTTTTCCATGTTTAAACAATAACCAACTTCAAGATGCAATTCTTAAACTGTTTGACTGAGGATTAATTATTTTAACGAGGAGCAATTTCCAAGACTGTTGTGCTTCACCTCTTCTTTTTTTTCCAAGACTGGAGGTATATCAGATGATTCAACAAAATATTCTGTCTACAAAATATTCCTGAGATCATTTCCGCATAAACAAATTTTATGAGGTTCAAAATGATATTAAGATAACAGTAACATCTCTGGTCTTTCCTTGTTCAAGATGTTGGATTGAACTGGAAATTTAGAGGGGACTCAATTTGCAATCTAACTGTTGAACAGCGTTCTATACAATACTGTACTGTGAATAATATTGACCTAACGTGATCAGGTAGGATGCTTATTATTTTCTCATTAGATCTCTTAAAGATACTTTTGTGTATTAGAATGGCTATGCTGGTCTTTCAATTTATAAGTTACTTAGACTTGCAAAACTGAATAAACCTTAGGCTTTCTGTCTCTGTAAAAACTAAGTTTCTTAAGTGAAAATTTTGCTTCAAAGAAGTGATTTATCATGCTTAGGACTTAGGAGAAAAGGAAGAAGGAAACTTGTTCGGGACAACATGACCCACTTCGAGGGGAAGGGGGGGCGGGTTATGAACTTCCTGTCTGAGATTGTTAGAGTAATTCATATCACCAATATATCAAATGACACCGCAGAAAATAAAAGAGACTGTTAAAACTTGAAGCAAGACTGTGTACATCGGAATAAAAAGAAGAAAGGAAATTGCCTTTTTCCCTGCATCTTTAGGCTCTTCAGGATTTGAGTTAGCTGAATCATGCTTCCCATTATCATGTTGGGTTGTATTCAAACCCTCCATCCCTCGCACTCTCAAATTCTGCTGATTCGGTTGCAATGCACCGTCAGCCTGGGGAAGACTTCGTTGCATTGGTGGCCTCAAACCCGCAGCAGGTGTCACACCCTGCATCCCTTGATGTCGTCCACCTTGCATCCCTTGATGTTGTCCAAAACCTAAATTCAAGGAGAACATGTATCCAATGAGCAATCTAACGAGGCGAACACTAAATGTAAAAAGAGAAATCTAGCCATTACCAGGGTTGGGACTCCAAGCTGCATTTCCATAAGCCATTTTGGGTTGACCGGTCATTGAGAGTAGAGTCTCATCATGCATCACATTATGTGGAAGTGTGTCTGGAAGAGGACGACCTTCCCTGTAACGTTCCATCAAATAGAGAGAAAAGCAGAACTCCCTCAAGGAAAGCATGCTGTCATTATCTTGATCGGATAAGTCCCACACCTGCTTTAAAACCTCTGAGAAGGGCAAAAATGGACATTATTGAGCATTTGTTGAACCAAACAAAGTCTTCAAAAAGATTGTCCAATTAAATGTAAAACAAAAAGCATAATTCCATCGATACAAACATCTTGAGGGTAACAAAGATCTTGGGTCAAAATTAAATTTGGCCACTGTATAAATGTAACTTAAGTGCTTGACCTGTCCAATGACGAACAGTTAAATTACTGTAAAAGTAAATTGAATGTCCATTCATAGATGAATGGAAAACTGATTTGAATCAACCACATCACCACCAAAATGTACACTTTCATCCTGAATATTTTCAACGATTTTACTAATATAATTTTTCACATATGAAAATCCACCACATCACCTACACAGTTTACCAATACTGAACCCCAAATATCCTATTCAAATCAGTCCCTTCACACATGTTCAATGATCACGAGGTTGAAATGTGATATACACATTACCAATTTGATCCACTAATTCCAAGAAACTCTAACAAATAACCATATGAAATGCTGAATGATGAACTTCATTTAAAGAAAAATTAAATGGGTTACTTATTCTCTTTTTAAAATTGTTAAATTAAAGATTAGTCATCTAACCTAGTGCATTAGTTATGTTTACATTCAAATGAAAAAACCTTACCTCTTGGTAACCTCCAACTCAGAAACAGATTCCGTGCCTGCTCACCGGTGATTCTCCCATCTCTGTCAGTGTCTACTTCCATAAACACTTTTGAATATTTCTGGACATCAGATGGCTTCATCTTTGGCCAAGGAATCTGCGAATTTCCAGACGTAGAGTTTCCTGCTCCCACTGAACTCCCAGATGATGGAAAAGAGGAAGAAGCTGGAGCTGAAACCTGCTGGCTTGGGTTTGAAGGTCCCTGCGGCTGCTGAAACTGACTGCCAGAAGGCTGCATGGTGAATGCACTCAATGAATCAAGTGCATTGAGCTTACTGGAAGATTGGGGCCCACTGGAAACTGGAAGAGTGGCTGATGGGGTAGGTATGCTTCTAGCAGAATATATAGACCCAGAAGATTCCTGTTTCGGTTGACTGGGAGTTGCAGAAAATAAATCACCTGATAATGCCGAACTGGATGCAAATCCATTGCCAGAAACAACTAATGCTTTGGAGTCGCCAGTTGTCGGCAGGGAAACTGGAGGCTGTGAGTTTGGTGTAGATGAGGGCATGGAAGGACTAACCCCTCTGGGCCCAGCAGGAGATGCACCAGCGCTTCCACCAAGCCAATTATTTGAGATGTTTGAGTTTGGAACATTGGGAGGCCCCATACCACCTCCAACACCTTGTTGGGGTGGACGAGAATTAACGCCAGTAGGCATTCCAGTCGGCATGGCTTGAGGAGGTCTTATGGACTGATTTTGCTGGGGTGGAAAATAATTCTGGTTTGTGGATGCATTAGGAACTCCTGGTCCTCTAAATCCAAAATTTTGAGATGTTGGCGGGGTTCCCATACCCATCTGTGGCCTAGATGCAGCAGCCACTGGATTTGATTGAGGTGCAGATGTGGGTGGAAGATTAATCTGTGGAGCAGGAATTTTTGCAGCAGCTGGACCGTATAATGCCGCCTTGACAATATCCGGAGTTAAATCTCTCTTACTCTGTGCAACAGTCACAAGTCTGAGTGCATTATAAAATTCTGGCCGACCAAGAAAACCAGTTTTGTTCTGATCAGCATGCATCCATATCTGCAGCTCGTAAACATACAACATTTGGTCAGCCAGAAGTACCATGCTAAATCAAATTCTGAATTCTGTAGATTAAATAAGTCCGAATATAAGCACAAGCAAGAGCAACACAGAAAACTTTCCAACAATCTTAAGCTGTTACAACACCGTGATGTATAATACTAACAATAAGATGAACAGAACACAGAGACATATGACCAACTAGGCACAATGTTCACTGAATATCAACTAGGACAAATAATAGACTCGTTCCAAAACAATGAAGTTGTAAAATTGTCCATTAGAACAAGGTGAGAGGAATGTGAAGTTGGTCTATAGCAATCCATTAACTTTGTAAATTTCCTAGTTTCTCAAATGACAGAATTCATACACTAAATATTATTTGTGGTAATTCAGATAGGTATTCAAGCTTATGAATCCACAAATACACACACAAATAGATGATGATTCAAATCTTTATACACATACATATATATATATATATATAGAGAGAGAGAGAGAGAGAGAGAGGAACCTGAGCAAGAACTGGTTTGGGCAAATTGGAACCCTGGAAGAAAGCGACGGCTTCAGCTCCGCTGATCCTGCCATCTCCATCCAAATCTGCTCTCCTGAAGTAGGCTTCAAGCTGATCCGCATACGGACCCGCCATTTTCCTCCGATCTCACACCAGATCACCACCACACCCGCTCAACACAATCGCAATCCCCGAATCCCAAATCAAATCATACAGGACGTATACCACACATATACATATAGATACACAGTGGATAGAAATTGAATCTCTCTCTCAGAAATTCCTTACAGAAAGAAACAATGGCAAGTCGAATCGAATGCGTGGGAACCAGAGGTTGGTACTTGCAGGCTGGATCGAAGAGATGACCGAGAGAGAAATGTGGATGTTAAATATTAAGAGAAAATGTAACTACAATGCTCAGCCATGCTGGGTTGACCTCTCGCCCGACCCGAGACTCCGTGGGCTCTTCTTTGTTTCTACAGCCTGTTGGGGCCGCGCTTATTGGGCCCACTGAACCTGCAGTCCAGAACCCAGAAGATAAAAACAATTTTATTAGTTGGGCCAGCAACCCCAATAGTTTATGGGCCCGAAACCGGCCTCATATTCCGATCTAATATTTTATTCTTTTTCTTTGGACCCATACTCATTCTAGAGTCTGAAAGGTACCCAACTTCACTCTACTTGTACTATATTGCATATTGTGTTTGCTTGCAGGTATCCAATAAACTGGAAGCTCATTAAAATCGAATTTGAAGTTTTGAATAAGCGTTATTGAAACTTAGAAGTTTTTGTAAATCAATATACTCGTGAAAACTTGAAGATTTTCATGCTAAAATTAAACCAAACATGTATAATACAAGCGGAATGTTCTACCTTTTTGTCTATAGATATCTTTTTCCATAGTACTATCCACAATTTTATACTATCCACAATTTTGTTCCCTTTGTTACACCGATATGTCATACCTTACCAAACTCAAATTTACAGCTCTAGAAGTCTTTGGCAGAAACTTGCTCAATTACATGAGGAATTTGTGGCCTCCTTGACATTTACATGTTCATGGTTCTTATGCAGGGTTCCAATTACAGATAGGAAGCTTAACATGGGAACTTGGCAGGTATTTAAAAGTTAAAAACAATAATTTTACTTTTCCCAGTTTTCTAATTGTAAATTGCTTGGATCTCTCAACCTTGTAATCATGGTTTATACAATGAACAAAGAGTGCACCACGAGAGTAATAAAAACGAATGAAGAGTATGCACTGGGCGGAGCATTATTTGGTGAACTCGCCCTATCCTCAATAGTGAAGTCCTTGTAGAGATTTTTCCACCGCTTGGTATCAAGGGTGAAGGAGAAGATGCTTTTTGCATGTATTTGCCACTTGCAACGATGCATGCAGTGTCTTAGATCCCTCTTGGGCTCGTATATCTTAAAGGCGCCCTTGACCCATTTGCCATCTGGCCTTTTCCACTGCATGTAGCAATAGAAGAGGGTCGTGTCCCACAGATTGTCATTGAATGTAAAGTTGTCTGCTCCGCTAGGTGGAATTACATGACTGCCCAAGTCGTCATTCTTGGACTTGCGGTGAAGTTCGACATCAGCTTTTGGTAATACTCTGTTCTCTACGTCAATATGGATTTTTCTGAAAATGGTTGCAGAAACAGAATGGCAGCCCAAGACAAGCATAGCAAAAATAATGGATATAGTCCTTGCATCCATTAGAGTCTCCCTCCTAGTTTCGTTTGACTATTTGAACGTATACCATAAACAAATAAAAACAAACGTAAACCACAAAAAATAAATTCAAGCATTTTTCTAAGAACAAAAACACCTTAATTCAAGGGTAATTTATTCACGAATTGTTCTCTAAAAACAAGACCTAATTCATCGCTGTCAAATGAAATGAGATATTTCGAAAAATAACCAATTTTAGAGGTTGGAAATAAATTTTAGCCAAACTTTCTAACATCTTATACTTTTAACTAAAAACTCAAGTAAAAAATCATAATTACCCTTAATAGTACTACCTCTGTATCCTGTCTTCTCTTTGTCTCTCCTTTCTCACAAGCTTGATTTCAATCTTTTGGATTTGCTTATTTGAATTGATTGTTGGAAACAAATTGTAAAAGATTCGAGATTTTTTTAGTGCTTAACCACAAGAATGGCTTGGATTTTAAAATTTGAACACTTGTTAGTAACCCAGTTCGACCCAGCAGCAACTGTTTCGATCGATGCAGAAAACACATTGAAACCGAAAACCATAGTGCGTAAAACAGGAGAGAGAGAGAGAGAGAGAGAGAGAGAGAGAGAGAGAGAGAGAGAGAGAGAGAAAGAGAGATGAGAGAGATAGAGGTAACATGAAAGGGACCGACAGAGAGAAAGAAGCATTACCCGGAGAGAGGGGAGGAAATGGCCGAAGAAACAATCGGAGTGGGCGACTGATGATGGTGATTCCCAGACGAAGGCTTCAAAGGCGAAGCCAAGAGGGAGGTAGGAGGAGAAGAAGAAGAGAGTGACACTATGTGAGTGAGTAGACTGAGAAGAGAAAGTAGTCGTGAATGCCATTTTTTATGAGTTCAATTCAATTGCCGGAAATGGCAATCACAAAGCCACCCATCCTTTTTTTTTTTTTGCTGTTAATAGCAAAAAAAACAGCGCGCTTCTTAACACACTGACATTACATTACACTTACCCTATTGCCCGCGTTGGCAACATTTGCCGCGTTGAATAAATTAGCATTTAAGGTTAAAACATCCAAAGGAAATTGCCATGAGGTCCTTCCCTCTTATATGAGCCAATATTGCACCATCTGCAATATCTGATGCTCTCTACAATCCTTTAATTACTTGAAAAAAAATAAGGGGTTTTGAACATTAGTACTTACAAAAGATTAAAATTAAAATTAAAAAATCTGGTGCTAGATTACATATTCAATTTAATCCCTTAAAGTGTACTTTTATCAAAATTTATATTCAATTTTTGTTATTCAATGTGTATTTTTATTTAATCTCTCCACATTACATTTTAATTTTATTAATATGCACATATTTAGTTCTTTAATTATAAATGAACATAAATGAGAAAATATTAAAAGAAATTTTTGATACAAAATATATAAATACATGATTGTTCTACGCCGAAATATATATATAATTGACTTTTTTGTGCCCACATGATTGTACTGAAAAATATTATAATGAACTTAAATGTATGTACCGAAATGTATTATATTGAATTAATGTACCTAAATATCAATACCGAAATGTATGTACCAAAATGTACGTACCGAAATGTATGTACCAAAATATATGTACAGAAATGTATGTACCAAAATATACGTACCGAAATGTATGTACCGAAATATACGTACCAAAATGTACGTACCAAAATATATGTACCGAAATGTACGTACCGAAATGTATTATATTGAATTAATGCACCCAAATATCAATACCGAAATGTATGTACCAAAATGTACGTACTGAAATGTATGTACCAAAATATATGTACAGAAATATACGTACCAAAATATACGTACCGAAATGTATGTAACGAAATATACGTACCAAAATGTACGTACCAAAATGTATGTACCGAAATGTATGTACCGAAATGTATTATATTGAATTAATGCACCCAAATGTCAACACCGAAATGTACGTACCAAAATGTATGTACCGAAATATAGTATGTTGAATTAATGTACCTGAAAGTCAATACTCAAATGAGAAGTATTAGGTTTGAATCTCATGGATGACGAATTCGATACCAAATTTGATACAAAATATATAAATACATGATTGTGCTATGCCGAAATATATATAATTGACTTTTCTGTACCTACATTGTACCGAAATATATTATAATAAACCTAAATGTAGGTATCGAAATGTATTATATTGAATTAATATATATAATTGACTTTTCTGTGTCCTGTTACCATAGAAATAAATAAATAAGTTAGCTTCTAATACAGTGCATATTAATATTAAAAGGAGTTGGAATTAGTATAATTTGAACAAGGTTGTAGCGCACCTGAAGATTAATGAGATAAAATATGTCAATGCGGGGACAACCGATTACAAGCAAACAGTAAACTGGACTGGCAAGAATTTGGCACCAAAGGACAAGGAAGCCTGGGCTAAAGGCCTGTTCACGAAAAGGAAAACAGTTATACTATAATTCTTATACAAAACTAAATCCGTGTTTAAAAAAAAAACTTAATCTGTTTCTCCCCTGTGTAATTACTTACTTGAATACAGTTGTGCTCCCCACTATTAGCGGGATTGACACACCAATGGTCCATCGGGTTTGTTCATACGCATATTGGGTCTTCATGTACTCGAGCAAGTAATTACACAGTGGAGAAACAGATTAAGTTTTTTTTAACACAGATTTAGTTTTGTATAAGAATTATAGTATAACTATTTTCCTTTTCGTGAACATGCCTTTAGCCTAGGCTTCCTTGTCCTTTGGTGCCAAATTCTTGCCAGTCCAGTTTACTGTTTGCTTGCAATCGGTTGTCCCCGCATTAGCATATTTTATCTCATTAATCTTCAGGTGCGCTACAACCTTGTTCAAATTATACTAAGTCCAACTCCTTTTAATATTAATATGCACCGTATTAGAAGCTAACTTATTTATTTATTTCTATGGTAACAGGACACAGTCGATCTCTATTCGCAAGAAGAGCGACCAACCAAGACTAGAGGCTCTAATAATTACTTTTGGTGGGGCGTTCTTGATTGGAAAATATAATGGCCCGACCAATGCAGCTCATCAAGTTCTTTACGAGAAGTGGACCTGGCCATTGTGTCTTCTAGTCGCTTCAGTATTGTGCTTGGTTTGCCACAATGTACTCATGGTAAGAATGTTATAGTTTTAGATCATAAAGTTGATTAATAATTTTTAAAATGGTTTTGGTCTATTTGTTTATCAATGGCTGTTAAGCATGTTCTAGTGGTGGAAAGTATTTAATTCTTCTTATAACTCTGTTTTTTTTTTTAGGAAAACATTATGGAGAAGTATGACATTGAGGCTTTATGGCTTGCAACCATAGTACAGTTTTCAACTATGATCCCCAGCCTTGTTATTGCCCTGGCCACCACTCATGGACGAGCCTATAAGTGGGTTATGGGTTGGGACTTCAACACGTTTTGCTGGGTATTCGCGGTGAGTTTTGTAAACTAATAACATCTATAATATTATGTAAGTTATGTTAGTTTACAATGTGTAATTTTTTTACCTTTCTCTTGTAGGGCATTTGTGCTGGTCTAGGGCAGTATTTGGGGACCACTTTGACAAAGAAGACGATTGCTACATTTGTGTCGTCATTTACCCCAATATCCATGATTTTAGTTATTGGGCTATCAGCTATGATCGTCCATGATCGCATAAAAAAACCGAGGTAAAATCTGAAAACTTAATTCTAATTGACATTAATTGAGTTATTTGTAAAGTTAATTGATAACAAAGTGCATCGTTGAATTTTCAGTATTGGGGGTGTCATAATGATCGTGATAAGGCTTTGCATTTTTCATTGGCGAGAATATCGATCAACATCTAAGGAGGGGGCTCAAGCTGAGAAGGAGCGTTTGAGGTGGAGGCTCAATCTACGGAGGAGGTTCAAGCTATGAAGCAGGTTTGAGCTGTGGAGGAGGTTAGAGCTGATGATGTAGTTGCAGTTACAGTTATCGTTTCTTTTATTTTTATATTTTCTTATTTTTAATCTAATTATTTGTTTTTGTTGTTTGTTCATACAGGAGGGACCTTATGCATGTGCAGAAAGATGAGCATTCTGTATGAACTGCTCACTTCCACCATAACCCAAACCTCTGAAAACCCAAACCCATGAATAAAGGCATGACCAGTAAACTGCTAAAGCCGCCACAGAACCCACAACCCAAGACGCACTCCACGTCCCACGAAGACGAATTTCTTGATTGCAATATAGTTGGTGCCTGTTGGAAATTTGATTGAGAAATATAAGACAGCGAAGCATCTATCCTACTGCAAAATAGGGTTAGATTGCTTGTATCCTTTTGCAGTCCTTATGCTTTCAAGGCACCATTTATGGTCAGTGAATATGAATGTCATTTGCATGTCTAGATTCAGCAGCTACTCAAGGACTTACACATTTAAAGCTTTGATGCTCCTTCACTTCACTATGAGAACATTTCTGCCATGGCATCAGCAACCAATCATGTATTGCACTCCAACTTTGTAAATTGCTTGGATCTCTCAACCTTGTAATCATGGTTTATACAACGGGTTTTTGAACATTAGTCATTGCAAAAGATTAAAATTAAAAAAAAAAAAAAACCTTGTGCTAAATTACATATTCAATTTAATCCCTTAAAGTGTACTTTTATAAAAAATTATATCCAATTTTTGTTATTTAATGTGTATTTTTATTTAATCTCTCCACATTACATTTTAATTTTATTAATATGCATATATTTAGTTCTTTAATTATAAATGAACATAAATGAGAAAATATTAAAAGAAATTTTTGATACAAAATATATAAATACATGATTGTTCTATGCCGAAATATATATATAATTGACTTTTTTGTGCCCACATGATTGTACTGAAAAATATTATAATGAACCTAAATGTATGTACTGAAATGTATTATATTGAATTAATGTACCTAAATATCAATACCGAAATGTATGTACCAAAATGTACGTACCGAAATGTATGTACCAAAATATATGTACAGAAATGTATGTACCAAAATATACGTACCGAAATGTATGTACCGAAATATACGTACCAAAATGTACGTACCAAAATATATGTACCGAAATGTACGTACCGAAATGTATTATATTGAATTAATACACCCAAATGTCAACACCGAAATGTACGTACCAAAATGTATGTACCGAAATATAGTATGTTGAATTAATGTACCTGAAAGTCAATACTCAAATGAGAAGTATTAGGTTTGAATCTCATGGATGACGAATTCGATACCAAATTTGATACAAAATATATAAATACATGATTGTGCTATGCCGAAATATATATAATTGACTTTTCTGTACCTACATTGTACCGAAATATATTATAATAAACCTAAATGTATGTATCGAAATATATTATATTGAATTAATATACCTAAATATCAATACCAAAATGTATGTACCGAAATGTACGTACCGAAATGTACGTACCGAAATTTACGTACCAAAATATACGTACCGAAATATACGTACCGAAATGTATGTACCGAAATATAGGTACCGAAATGTACGTACCGAAATATATGTACCTAAATATATGTACCGAAATGTACGTACCAAAATGTATGTACTGAAATATACGTACCGAAATGTATTATATTAAATTAATGTACCTAAATGTCAATACCGAAATGTATGTACCAAAATGTACATACCAAAATGTATGTACCGAAATATAGTATATTGAATTAATGTACCTGAAAGTCAATACTTAAATGAGAGGTATTAGGTTTGAATCTCATGGATGACGAATTCGATACCAAATTAAGTTGTCTATTGTGTGACTTAGCCAAACTGACACACCCCGATCCTAGAATCAAGGCATGTTGGCCGTCACGTGAGCGTGACGTAGCCACAAGCGCGACACGGAAGTTAGAGATATGAGAAATATGAAGGAATTTAAAGCAACCACTAGCACTGATATCATACTAGCATAATAGAGTGAGTTATAAGATAAAACAAACGAATTTAGAGCGTAGATGCTAGGTGCAGTCAAGTAGGACTATAATTAAAAGTACAACACCCGCAAGTGAGTCCTACATGCAGAACGTCTGTCAGAACGCCGAAAAGTACCTTGTGAGCCACCAACTGCTAACTAGAACTTAGAGGGGCGCAAAACAAAGTTGAGTGGGTCAGTAAAATCAAAGATTTTTACAAAACATTTCATTTAAAACATTTCTAACCCCTCACTGTAAAACCTGTATACTTTCCCAGAAAATAACATAATAGCATAATATTTACTCAAATTGCTCAAAGCATCAATTTTATCAAAAACCAGTAATTATGCCAGCAATAATGTCAATGATTAAAAATATGGATGCATTAATATGACAGGTGATATAATGAAATAACCGGAGACCCTACAGTGGTCTTGTACGGCTAATTCTAACTCAATATTCCCCCCAGCCGGAGTCACCACAGTGACCTATACGGCCCTACTCTGCACGTCACTCGGAACTACTTAAGGTAGTCTGTACGATGGAAAGGTGTAAGAATACGCTCTAGTGCTTATATCATCAATCATCGGCGCGCATAAACTATGGTCACCCATTAGTCAGAATCACCTCTAGCGATCTATACGACTAGCATGTCGGAACCCTCACATGGTCTGTACGACATTCACCTACTTGGATCCAAGGCGAGCGTGCGGTGCGGTGAATAATATAAGCATTAACACCAAGGGTGCAGGTTATGAGCTTTCAATGCAATTCACATAAAATAAATCGTATGAATAACGTAAAACTCACATGTGCATCCACAGCGTCAATTCATATATATATGCATCAATTATCAATTCAAAAATCTCATAATATGCATGCATGGCATTTTAAAACATATTTTCATATAATTTCATTTTCTGGGAAAACCAATAGTATATAGGTAATACGAAAAACAAAAACTGCCCACTCACTGGTAAGTTGATGGGTCGTAACCCCCGTGACGTCCCTGGATGCGTTCGTCCTCGAGATAGGTGTCACCTATATGCAAAACAACTATGGAAACGTTAATTAAAACACATAACCAATAATTCGAAATAACTTCTCATACGGTGCTCAATTTGGGTATATGAATATACCACATCGACCTACTCGACGTCACGGACGTCGAGAAATTTTTAGAAAAAATTTCTGACGTGGCACGTGCCCCCACGCACCGGGGAGGACACGGGTTCACACGCCCCCACGCGTGTCTCCTACCTTGGCTCGCCGGACTGGTTTTTCCGGTGGTCGGAATCTGGGCAAGTTTTGGAACCGTTTGTTCTCCTTCGTTTCTCAACTGTTTTCTTCGTATTTTATATCAAAATGAAGCCCCAAGCATGTAGTTTCACAATATACTACTTTTAAGGCTCTAAAAACAACTAAATCTCACCGGAAAAATTCCAAGAAAAACCGGCCAAAGTTGAACCTAGTGATCCCGACGTCTAAAACCTTCAAACGAAGCACTCCGAGCTTCCTTGTGACCTCACTAAGCTCACTATAAGCTTAGAATTCCCTGAAATGCAACATATCACGTTTGCATGAATAGTGACATAAAATGAGGGTTCGGGTTTCACGTGATTTCGAAGGTTTCACTACCTAAAATTAGCACCATTCAACTCAGGACGACGAAAGAATGAAGAACCATACCTCATTAACCTCGATCCGTGATGTTTAGAGGGTTCTTGGGTGTGGCTGTACAATTCGAAAGGGAGAGAGTGAGAGAGAACCGTGAGGGGGGAAAGAGAGACACGGGGGAGTGAGGGAGAATGAAAGTGTGTGTGGGGTCCACCCTAAACCTTAACCACACAAATAACAACCATTAAATTAATAAAATTTGCCAAACTTTGGAAAATAAACATTATGAATATAGTAAATATCACACACCCACCTTAGTAACATTGAGGGCAGCATCGTCATTTCACGTCCACGTTATATATTCCCGGAACGGGCTGTGACAATCTCCCCTCCTTATAGAATTTCGTCCCCGAAATTCATACGACCAAATAATCCGCTTAATACCTATAGAATAACCTTGGGTACATCTCTCTCATTTGATCTTCTGTCTCCCAGGTAGCTTCTTCTACCGAATGGTTCCTCCACAATACCTTCACCAAGCTCACTGTCTTATTCCTTAGAACCTTGTCTTTCCAATCCAGTATAGTCACTGGTTCCTCATCATACGTCAAATCCGGATTAATCTCCAAAGGTTGAGGAGGAATTACATGTGAAGGGTCAGAAACATAATGTCGAAGCATTGAGACATGAAACACATTATGAACCTTAGATAACTCCGGAGGCAACTCCAACCTGTAGGCAACTTCACCAATCCTTTCAGTGATCACGTAAGGTCCTATGTACGTAGGACTTAACTTTCCTCTTTTTCCAAATCGTACCACACCTCTCCAAGGTGACAATTTCAAGAATACCAAATCACCCACATCATAAACTCGATCAGCAGCATGTTTATTCGCTAAGCTCTTCTGTCGATCCTGGGCCGCTTTTAGGTTAGACTTAATCACCTGAATATTTTGAGTAGTCTCATCCACAATCTCTGGGCCTTCCAACACTCTTTCACCAACTTCCGACCAACACAATGGTGTACGACAAGCTCTACCATAAAGTGCCTCAAATGGTGACATACCAATGCTAGAATGAAAACTATTATTGTAGGCAAATCCCATTAAGTCTAGGCGATCATGCCAAGAATCACTAAACTGTAACACTGAAGATCTCAACATATCCTCCAACGTCTGAATAGTCCTCTTTGATTGCCCATCAGTTTGAGGATGATAAGCAATGCTGTAAAGCAATTTCGTACTAAGAGCTTCCTGGAAAGCTACCCAAAATTTAGAAGTAAATTTTGGATCTCGATCAGAAATAATATTCACTGGAACTCCATGATACTTCACAATCTTCGTGATGAACAACTTAGCCAATTTATTCAGAGGATACTTTTCCCTCACTGGAATGAAGTGCGCTGACTTGGTAAGTCGATCTACAATCACCCAAACACCATCGAATCCATTTCGTGTACGAGGAAGCTTATATACGAAATCCATGGTTATATTTTCCCATTTCCAATGAGGAACGGGAAGTGGTTGCATTCGCCCAAAAGGTTTCTTTCTTTCAGCTTTAACTTGCTGGCAAACAATACATCTACTTACATATTCTGCAATTTCCCTTTTCATACCCGCCCAATAATAAAATGGTCGAATGGTATGATACATCTTAGTTCCTCCTGGGTGCATCACATAAGCTGAACAATGCTCTTCATCCAAAATTTCCTTCTTTAATTCCTCATTATTCGGCACATACATTTTGTTTTCCTGCATAAGCATGTCATCCGATTCTCGAATCCTGAGGTCTTTCTTTTTCCCTTCATTCCTCAATTGAACCATTTCTTGAATTTCTTCATCCACCATCTGAGCTTCGAGTATACGATCAACCAAAACTGGCCTGACTTGAAAACTAGCAAGAAAAGCTTCTCTTTGATCTTCTAACTCCAACTTTACTCCGGTAGCTCTCAGTTCGGCAAGAAGAGGAACACGACAAGCATATAAAGCATTGAGTCGACCTTGAGGTTTCCTACTTAGTGCATCAGCTACCACATTAGCATGACCCGGATGATACTCAATAGTGCAGTCATAATCACTTAGTAATTCCATCCATCTTCGCTGACGAAGATTAAGATCATGTTGAGTAAATAGATACTGAAGACTCTTGTGATCTGTGAAGATCTTACACTTCTCACCATATAGATAATGCCTCCAAATCTTCAAAGCGAAGACAATGGCTGCCAATTCAAGATCGTGAGTAGGATAATTTCTTTCATGAATCTTCAACTGTCGAGAAGCATAGGCGATCACCCTATTATGTTGCATCAAAACACATCCTAAACCATTCAAGGAAGCATCACTGTAAATCTCAAAATTACCGGTATCATCAGGAAGTACCAATACTGGAGCATGAGTGAGACAATATTTCAATTGCTGGAAACTCTGCTCACAATTCTCATCCCATTCGAACTTAACATCCTTCCTGGTTAACTTCGTTAACGGCAAAGCAATCATAGAAAAATCCTGAACAAACCGCCGATAATAACCTGCTAAACCAAGAAAACTCCGAACCTCAGTGACGGTTCGAGGTTGTTCCCAATTCTCCACTGCTGCTATCTTTTGAAGATCTACTTGAATTCCTTGTGCCGATACTACATGCCCCAAAAATGCCACTTCAGTCAACCAAAACTGACATTTACTGAACTTGGCATACAACTGATGTTCCCTCAATTTCTTTAATACCAAGTTAAGATGTCGAATATGATCTACTTTAGACTTAGAGTATACCAGAATATCATCGATAAAAACAATGACAAATCTATCAAGATATTGCTGGAATACCTCATTCATTAACCTCATGAAGGTTGTAGGTGCATTAGTTAATCCGAATGGCATAACCAGAAATTCATAATGTCCGTAACGGGTCTTGAAAGTCTTCTTAGGTACATCTTCATCTTTAATCTTCAACTGATAATAACCCGACCTCAAATCAATCTTGGAGAACACACACGCACCTTTCAGCTGATCAAACAAATCATCGATGCGAGGTAATGGATAACGGTTTTTAATCGTTACCCGGTTCAATTGCCTATAATCAATGCATAATCTCAGAGTTCCATCTTTCTTTCTCACAAATAATACTGGATCTCCCCAAGGTGACGAACTAGGTTGGATGAAACCTTTATCAAGTAATTCTTGTAACTGAATTTTCATTTCTCTCAACTCAGCTGGAGCCATTCTATATGGAGTTAAAGATATAGGATCTGTACCTGGAAGCAAATCGATAGAGAATTCCACATCTCTGTCTGGCGGCAATCCCGTCAAATCATCAGGAAATACATCAGGATAATGCCTGACCACACCAACTTCTTCTACACTGCTAGGAACAACATCATTTAACACCACATAAGCTAAGTGGCCTTGGCAACCCTTCGATAATAACTTCCTTGCTCTTATGGCAAAAATAACGCCATGTCTCACCCCACTTCTTTCGCCCACAAAAGTAACCTCGGGTAGTCCAGGGCGATAAAAAGTAACTGATTTCCCGTAATAATCAATATGGGCATGATGATAATGCAACCAATCTGCCCCGAGAATCACATCAAAATCCACAATATCTAATGGAATAAGATTAGCTGGCATAACTACGCCCTCTACCAATACTGGACACCCAAGATATACACTATCAACATAACACTTGTCCCCTCTAGGCATGGCAAACTCTAATTTAAACCCTAGAGGTGAAGGGTGAGGTTGAGTCATTTGAGCAAACGTATGAGAAATCACAGAATGCGTAGCACCACAATCAATCAAAACTCTAGCAAAATGACCAAGAACATTTAACGTACCCATGATCAAATCTGGATGGTTATGAGCATCTTGCAGTGATATGTGAGTAACACGTCCCTGAGCTTGCTGTCGTCCACTACGACCTCTATTGCCTTGATTACCTCGCCCCTAAGAAGTACGTCCCTGACATGACTGATTAGACTGCCTAGATGATCCTGCACCACTAGCAGCAACCTCTCCCTGACAGGGCTGACCTCCTTGATGCCACTGAGATCCACCAGCTGGCATGGAAGAATATGAAGAATAACCCCCAAGGTCTTGGGAATACCCAGTCTGAGAATAAGGATCCTGGGGATACTGATACGGTCCGGAAGCATAAGGAGCAGTATCACCCTGGTAGTGGTAAGCGCCACCACGACCCGACTGACCATAACTGCCTGAACCAAAGCTCTGCTGAATCGGGGCTGGAGGTGGCATAGTGGTCTGCTGAGGTCTCTGCTGACCCTGGGGACACTGAGAAGCCTGATGTCCCATTTTTCCACAAGTATAACAAGCATCACCACTTCTCCTGCACTCACCATGATGACAGAAATTACAACGGCGGCACCACGGAGCACCAGAACCACCAGCACCACCGGAATCCCTCTGTCTCTGAAATCTAGGTCCATCAGAAAATCTTCCACCACCTCTCATCGGGCCAGTGATATTAAATCATCCACTGGAAGAACTCAAACTCGCTCAACTTTTCTTAAAATTCTGCGTCTTACGGGGTCCCGAAGTGGAGATACCCTTACCCTTATCATCTTTCTTCTGACTATCATTCTTATCCTCGTCATCCTCACTGTCACTAGGAAGATTGTCGGAGTCCTCCATCCGAACCAAAATCTCGAAAAACTCATGATAATCGGCACAGGGAAGTGCACTGGTAAAAGTCCGCCATTTCCTCTTAGTTCCCAACTTAAAACGTCGAAGCATCTCTACCTGATTACCAGATGTATCAGGGTCATAACGAGACAAATCAGTAAACTTCCTGTAGTACTCATGCGTTGACATATTCCTTTGCTTCAATCGAGTAAACTCCTGCTTCTTGCGATCAATGTACTCCGGAATGACAAATCTTTTCTTGAAATTCTCTTTAAATACTTCCCAATCAGCTGCCATCTCTGGGGACATAAACTGAGTTTGATTCCTCCACCAACCTGCCGGCTCTCGTCCCAAAAACCAAGTAGTGGTCTCAACCCACCTATTAGCAGGAAAGTTCCCTTGACTTTGCATCACCTGAAACGTCTTCTCAATATGGTCTAGCCACTTTTCTGACCCCTCATGACCCTTATTACCCATAAAACGATCCAATTTCAGATTGTACATAGTCTCCAGGGGTGTCCTCTGAGGAAGGATAGGAGGACGAATTGCATTCTGAAAAGCCTGGGCCATTGCTTCCCCTAATTGAGTGATATCAGGGAAATTAGGTTCAGAAGTACGGCGGGATTCACTACGAGGTAGCATAATTCTGACAGAAAACATCAAAAGATCATTAGAGCATTAACAATTATTCAGGACTGCAACCTAGGCTCTGATACCAAACTGACACACCCCGATCCTAGAATCAAGGCGTGCTGGCCGTCACGTGAGCGTGACGTAGCCACAAGCGCGACACTGAAGCAAGAGATATGAGAAATATGAAGGAATTTAAAGCAACCACTAGCAGTGATATCCTACTAGCATAATAGAGTGAGTTATAAGATAAAACACACGAATTTAGAGCGTAGATGCTAGGTGTAGTCAAGTAGGACTATAATTAAAAGTACAACACCCACAGGTGAGTTCTACATGCAGAATGTCTATCAGAACGCCGAAAAGGACCTCGTGAGCCACCAACCGCTAACTAGAATCTGGAGGGGCGCAAAACAAAGTTGAGTGGATCAGTAAAATCAAAGATTTTCCAAAACATTTCATTTAAAACATTTCTAACCCCTCACTGTAAAACCTGTATATTTTCCCAGAAAATAACATAATAGCATAATATTTACTCAAATTGCTCAAAGCATCAATTTTATCAAAAACCAGTAATTATGCCAGCAATAATGTCAATGATTAAAAATATGGATGCATCAATATGACAGGTGATATAATGAAATAACCGGAGACCCTACAGTGGTCCTGTATAGCTAATTCTAGCTCAATATTCCCCCCAGCCGGAGTCACCACAGTGACCTATACGGCCCTACTTTGCACGTCACTCGGAACTACGTAAGGTAGTCTGTACGATGGAAAGATGTAAGAATATACTCTAGTGCTTCTCTCATCAATCATCGGTGCACATAAACTATGGTCACCCACTAGTCGGAATCACCTCTAGCGATCTATACAACTAGCATGTCGGAACCCTCACATGGTCTGTACGACATTCACCTACTTGGATCCAAGGCGAGCGTGCGGTGCGGTGAATAATATAAGCACTAACACCGGGCCCGCTCCACCACCGTAGCACGATATTGTCCGCTTTGGGCCCGACCATGCCCTCACGGTTTTGTTTCTGGGAACTCACGAGCAACTTCCCAGTGGGTCACCCATCCTGGGAGTGCTCTAGCCCCCTTCTCGCTTAACTTCGGAGTTCCTGCGGAACACGAAGCCAGTGAGTTCCCAAAAGGCCTCGTGCTAGGTAGGGATGGGAATATACATTTAAGGATCACTCCTCTAGGCGATGTGGGATGTTACAATCCACCCCCCTTAGGGGCCCGACGTCCTCGTCGGCACACCACAGCCAGGGTTAAGCTCTGATACCAATTGTCACATCCCGGCCCGGGGCGAATCACTTCCCGGGCCCGCTCCACCATCGTAGCACGATATTGTCCGCTTTGGGCCCGACCATGCCCTCACGGTTTTGTTTCTGGGAACTCACGAGCAACTTCCTAGTGGGTCACCCATCCTGGGAGTGCTCTAGCCCCCTTCTCGCTTAACTTCGGAGTTCCTGCGGAACCCGAAGCCAGTGAGTTCCCAAAAGGCCTAGCACTATATATATATATGTTTATATACTACTTTTCTGGGAAAGTATACAGGTTTTACAGCGAGGGGTTAGAAATGTTTTAAATGAAATGTTTTGGAAAAACTTTGTTTTACTGACCCACTCAATTTTGTTTTGCGCCCCTCCAGGTTCTAAATAGCTGAGCTTTGGTGGCCACGAGGAATCCAACGGTGTTCTGACAGAATTCACAAAAGTAGGATTCACCCTCGGGTGTTATATCTTAGTAATTGTATTTTTAAAGCTTCCGAACTGTGTAAATGGTTACGTCACTCTCACGTGACAGCCAGCATGCCCTCATTCGGGATGGGGTGGCCCTCACGGTTTTGTTTCTGGGAACTCACGAGCAACTTCCCAGTGGGTCACCCATCCTGGGAGTGCTCTAGCCCCCTTCTCGCTTAACTTCGGAGTTCCTGCGGAACCCGAAGCCAGTGAGTTCTCAAAAGGCCTCGTGCTAGGTAGGGATGGGAATATACATTTAAGGATCGCTCCCCTGGGCGATGTGGGATGTTACAATCCACCCCCTTTAGGGGCCCGACATCCTCGTCGGCACACCACAGCCAGGGTTAGGCTCTGATACCATTTGTCACATCCCGGCCCGGGGCGGATCACTTCCCGGGCCCGCTCCACCACCGTAGCACGATATTGTCCGCTTTGGGCCCGACCATGCCCTCACGGTTTTGTTTCTAGGAACTCACGAGCAACTTCCCAGTGGGTCACCCATCCTGGGAGTGTTCTAGCCCCCTTCTCGCTTAACTTCGGAGTTCCTGCGGAACCCGAAGCCAGTGAGTTCCCAAAAAGCCTCGTGCTAGGTAGGGATGGGAATATACATTTAAGGATCGCTCCCCTGGGCGATGTTACATAATCCCTTAAAGTGTACTTTTATCAAAATTTATATTCAATTTTTGTTAATTAATGTGTATTTTTATTTAATCTCTCCACATTAAATTTTAATTTTATTAATATGCACATATTTAGTTCTTTAATTATAAATGAACATAAATGAGAAAATTTTAAAAGAAATTTGTGATACAAAATATATAAATACATGATTGTACTGTGCCGAAATATATATAATTGACTTTTTTGTACCTACATGATTGTACTGAAATATATTATAATGAACTTAAATGTATGTACCGAAATGTATTATATTGAATTAATGTACCTAAATATCAATATCGAAATGTATGTACCAAAATGTATGTATTGAAATATATGTACCGAAATATACGTACCGAAATATACATATCGAAATGTACGTACTGAAATATACGTATCAAAATGTACGTACCAAAATATATATACCGAAATGTAGGTACGAAAATGTAGGTACCGAAATATACATACCGAAATATATTATATTGAATTAATGTACCTAAATGTCAATACCGAAATGTATGTATCAAAATGTACGTACCGAAGTGTATGTACCGAAATATATTATATTGAATTAATGTACCTAAATATCAATACCGAAATGTATGTACCAAAATGTACGTACCGAAATATAGTATATTGAATTAATGTACCTGAAAGTCAATACTCAAATGAAAGGTATTAGGTTTGAATATCGTGGATGGCAAATTTGATACCAAATTAAGTTGTCCATTGTGTGGCTTAGTCGAACCCCCTCGCCTTAGTGTAAAATATATCGTTATACTAAAAAAAAACTCAAATGTGTGTACCAAAATGTATGTACCAAAATGCATGTATATGTTTGTATCAATGAATTAATGTTGTTGATGCACAAAATCAAAGGGGACTTTGGTACAACAGAAAGTGTTAAGTTTATGACCTTCGCTAGATTGCTCCGGTCACTAGTGTGGATAAGTATGTAAATGGATAGGGACAGGGAAGCAAACATAAGATGTACGTTGTTCACCCAAATTGGCTACGTCCACGGAGTAGAGGAGTTCTCATTAATTGTGAAGGGTTTACACAAGTACATAGGTTCAAGCTCTCATTTAGTGAGTACTAGTGAATGATTTAGTACAAATGACATTAGGAAACTTTGTGGGATAATGATCTCCTTTTATAGAAGAGAGTTTCTAGCTTTGTTTTGACATTGACACGTGTTGTGTTGTGATTGGCTTCTGATGTTGACACATGTCGCACTATGATTGGCTTCTGATGTCGGCACGTGTCACGCTGTGATTAGCCTCCTGGTTAGAGGGAAACTCTTTTGGGTCCTTGATGGTATAACGTTGACTGGTGCTCAGTAGTTTCGGGATTGGTCAAGTATGGTACAAACAGTGCTCCCCTAAGTTCCTGAGTGAGTGAAGCTCTTCGGTTGGGGACTTGCAAGATCCAAGCCGCTGAGTAATCACGAAACTTCTAAGTGCCGAAGTGTGGTATCGTCTTCACTTGCCTTATCTGTCTCATAGGTAGATGTGGCATCTTCTCTGGAAGTACTTTTCCTCCATCCAGGGCTGGTATCATTACCCGTTAGAGATACACAAGGTATTGTATCAATTTGACTTGAAGCTTACTTGTAGTTTCAGGCTTGGTCAAGCGCGATACAAACCATGTAGTAGGAGTCCCCCAAGTCACCGAGCTAGGAGATCCGCCGAAAGAGGTGACAAACTAGGTAAGCAATCAGAGTCCCAGCAATCAGTCCTAGATCAGAAGTTTGATTTCAAGTTTCGGCTGATTGTTCTCATTCTCCCTATCTTGCAAGCAGCAGGAAGGATAAAGAGAAGAAAAATGAGAAAAGATGATATGAGATACTTTTGCTTTTAAAGAAATAACTTTCCACAAGCTTATTCTTGAATTGGACTGGAGGGTTTTCTGGTTTCCTCCAGAGTATAAGGTCGACTTAGAATCTGAGGGTCAAAACAAGTCCATCAAATCAAGAGTGAGTTCGACCTTGATGATAGGATACTTTTGTTGTTGACAAAGTAATAGATGAATCAGCACGTGTTCTGTTGCGCTTGTCTACATATGCTTCCTTGTATCCTTCTCACTTGCCCTATATGTTCCTTAAGCATATGTGATATTTTTTCTAGAAGTATAAGATGTTGAAGATGAGTACTCGAGAGCAATGCCAGGTAAGTAATCAGGCAAGGAGTTCTAGGTAGTCAGTTCTTAACTGGAAGCTTGATTCCAAGTGCTAACTGATTGCTCTCTTTCTCTTTGTCTTGCAGGTAAGAACAAGGCCAAAGGAAAAGACAGGGAAAAAGCATGATATGAGATACTTTTGCTTTTAACCCTGATGATATGAGATACTCTGGCTCTGGTGTGGCTTGCTTGCAGAGGTATTATCGGGGGGAAAATAAGTTGAGTATTTCCAGAGACTCTGCTGAGAGTGCCCTCTCGGATGTGAAGAAAAGTTGAGCATTTTTTTTATTTGCAGGTTTGCCTGGCTGTGGAAGATTAAGGTCGACATTTATAGGAATTGTCCCAACAACGAGTAGTAACGCTGTTCCTTTACCCTTCTCGGTCATAGTAATGTGGGAGCTGCAAGATTCATGTGTTTTAACTTTGTCAAAGCACTTTGAAAAAGTGGTATGTAGTATCTGAAAAGCTGATGTTGCGTGTGAAGATTACAGATAAGCTTTATCCAAGGAAATCTGGCACTCGAAGTTCGAAGAGCGGTGCCTCTTTGGTTTTTGAACAAGCAATCATGTCGATGACCTGGCTCTCGAGATTCAGAGAACGGTGCCGCTGCGATTTTTGAGAAAGCAATCATGTTGGGAGTCTGGCTCTTGAGATTTGGAGAGCGGTGCTTCTTCGATTTTTGAGAAAGCAATCCTGTTATGAGTCTGACTCTCGAGAGTCGGATAGCGGTGCCTCTTCGATTTTTTAGAAAGCAATCATGGTGGGAGTTTGGCTTTCGAGATTCAGGGAGCGATGCCTCTTCGATTTTTGAGCAAGTAATCATGTTGGGAGTATTTTCTCGATGTGAGTAAAGGTTATGTATTTTTGCCAGTCTGCCTTGCCACGGAACACGGAGGTTGACACACACAAGGATTTTCCAGTTATCAAGCAGCGGTGTTGTTCCTTTACCCTTGTGGGTAATGGTAAGGTAGCTGGACCTTCAAAATTTATGTGTCTAAACTTTGTCAGAGATCTTTGGCAAAGTTATCTGTGGTATCCGAGGAGCTGATGTTGCATGTGGGAATTGTCGACATATTTTACTCAGGAAAATCTGTTTCTCGAATTGTGTGCAAGAATAACGTTCAGAGAGTTATTGCTTGCAGGAATTTTCCCCTTATTTTTGTACTTCAGAGATTTATTGCACTTCATTTCTCCTTCATCATTTCGGAGAATGTCTAGCCCATCCGACCATCGTTTTGACTTGAACTTTGGTGAAGAGGCAGCCATGCCTTCTCAAGACAACATATGGCGCCCATCCTTTTTATCCCTTACTAATCCTCTTACCGTTGGGGACTCTATGATGAAGAATGATATGACCGCTGCGGTGGTGGACAGGAACCTTCTCACTCCCAAAGATAACAGACTACTTTCCAAATGGTCTGATCAGTTAGCTGTTAAGGATTTTTTAACTCTCACTGTTCAGTGTGTAGGTTCTGTGTCTAATATGACCCAACGCCTATTTGCTTGAACCCGCCAAATTGAATCATTGGCGGCTGAAGTGATAAGTCTCAAACAGGAGATTAAAAGGCTCAAGCATGAGAATAAACATTTGCACAGGCTCACACATGACTATGCTACAAACATGAAAAGGAAGCTCGACCAGCTGCAGGAATCTGATGGTCAGATTTTACTTGATCATCAGAGGTTTGTGGGTTTGTTCCAAAGGCATTTATTGCCTTCGTCTTCTGGGGCTGTACCGCGTAATGAAGCTCTAAATGATCAACCTTCGGTGCCTCATCCTTTTGGGGTTCTGCCCAGTATTGAGGTTTTGAATAATTACCCTCTGGTGCCTCCTCTTTCTAGGGCTCTGCCGACTGCTGAGACTTCTCCTGAGCAACATTTGTGAAGGCTCCCTCTTGTTTATTTATTTTGATTCATGTATATGTACATATTTGTAACTTATCGAAGATATCAATAAACAAGCTTTGCTTCATTTCAACGTATTGTGTTAAATACACCAAGGCCTTCTTCACTAAGTTCTTTGAATTATTTCTTTTGTTGAAGCTTGTATGTTGAAGTTTTGTGAGTGAAGCATGTATGTTGAGGTAGTGCTCCCTTAATTTCCCAAGTGAGGAAAACTTCTCGGTTGGAGACTTGAAAAATCCAAGTCATTGAGTAGTCGTGAGACTTTCGAGTATTAAGGTGCAGTAGCATATGGTAGGAGTTCCCCAAGTCTCTGGTCGAGGGAGTTGACAAATGAGGCATTTCCTTTCTAAGTGGTAGCCCAAAACTCCTCCTTCATATGTATTTGTTATGAAAGTTGTTAGGCTTAAAGAAGATGAGGCCTAGACAATTTTTTTTTTCTTCTAATTTTCTTTTTCAAATTTTCTTTTTGAATTTTTTTTTTCGAATTTTCGAACTTTTGAATTTTTGAATTTTTGAATTTCTGAAAAAAAAAAATATATATATATATATATATATTTTAAGCTTTGTGGATGAAGCTTTGTAGGTGAAGTTTTGAGGTTGAAGTTTTGTTGGGTACCATGAATTGATTTTGCTTCACACTATCTTGATCAAGATAGCGTGAAGCTTTTGTAGGTGAAGCTTTTGTGTTGAAGCTTTGTAGGTGAAGCTTTTGTTGGGTACCATGAATTGGTTTTGTTTCACACTGTTTTGATCAAGAGTGTGTGAAGCTTTTGAGAATTGTGGTTGAACTCCTTTGATGAAGCTCTTGTTGGCACTATAAATTGGTTTTGCTTCACAATGTCTTGATCAATAGTATGTGAAGCTTTTGAGAATTGTGGTTGCCCTTCATTGATAAAGCTCTTGTTGACACCATAAATTGGTTTTGCTTCACACTATCTTGATCAAGAGTGTGTGAAGCTTTTGAGAATTGTGGTTAAACTCCTTTGATGAAGCTCTTGTTGGAACCATAAATTGGTTTTGCTTCACACTGTCTTGATCAAGAGTGTGTGAAACTTTTGAGAATTATGGTTGCCCTCTATTGATGAAGCTCTTGTTGGCACTCTAAATTGGTTTTGCTTCACACTATCAAGAGTGTGTGAAGCTTTTGAGAATTGTGGTTGCCTTCCATTGATGAAGCTCTTGTTGGCAATATAAATTGGTTTTACTTCACACTGTCTTGATCAAGAGTGTGTGAAGCTTTTGAGAATTGTGGTTGAACTCCTTTGATGAAGCTCTTGTTAGCACTATAAATTGGTTTTGCTTCACACTATCTTGATCAAGAATGTGTGAAGTTTTCTACGAGTTGTAGTGTTTGCATTGTTACAGAGGAGAAATATCTAAAGCAGATGCAAGATGGCTGAATAGCTTGATCTTCGTATGCCATGCACTGAAGTTGTTGTTGGCTTGCAATAAGACTTTGTTGGTGACTATAACTCTTGTTGGGCATAAGTGCTCCCCTAGTTGAGTTGTCAAGCTTGAGGTTTTTTTATTATTTGTGAATGCTAGGAGTTCACATGTACAAGTTGTACCACTCGTTATCTAGTAAGTGGAATGAATTGTGAGTTGCTTTCATCACTTGGTTGGTGGTACGAAGGTGAGTTCCTTCATCACCTTTCATCACATTTCATCACTTGGTTAGTGGCACGAAGATTAGTTCCTTCTTCACCTGGTTGGTGGCATGAATGGCAAGTTGCCAAATGATATTAGAGTACGGGTTGTACATTTCATCACCTGGTTGGTAGCATGAATGAGAGTACGGGTTGTACATTTCATCACTTGGTTAGTGGTATAAAGGTGAGTTCCTTATTCACCTGGTTGGCGGCATGAGTGTCAAGTTGCCAAATGATATTAGAGTACAGGTTGTACATTTCATCACCTGGTTGGTGGCATGAATGGCAAGTTGCCAAATGATATTAGAGTACGGGTTGTACATTCCATCATCTGGTTGGTGGCATGAAGGAGAGTACGGGTTGTACATTTCATCACCTGGTTGGTGGCATGAAGATGAGTTCCTTCTTCACCTGGGTGGTGGCATGAGTAGCAAGTTGCCAAATCATATTAGAGTACTGGTTGTACATTTCATCACCTAGTTGGTGGCACGAAGATGAGTTCCTTTTTCACCTGGTTGATGGCATGAATGACAAGTTGCCAAATGATATTAGAGTACGGGTTGTATATTTCATCACCTGGTTGGTGGCATGAAGGAGAGTACGAGTTGTACATTTCATCACCTGGTTGGTGGCATGAAGATGAGTTCATTCTTCACCTAGTTAGTGGCATGAGTGGCAAGTTGCCAAATAATATTAAAGTACGGGTTGTACATTTCATCACCTGGTTGGTGGCATGAAGGAGAGTACGGGTTGTACATTTCATCGTTGTACATTTCATCACCTGGTTGGTGGCATGAAAGAGAGTACGGGTTGTACATTTCATCGTTGTACATTTCATCACCTAGTTGGTGGCATGAATGAGAGTACGGGTTGTACATTTCATCACGTTGTTGGTGGCATGAAGATGAGTTCTTCACATTTCATCACCTGGTTGGTAAGAATAAGGGCAAGGTGTCGAGGCATATTGTAACAAGTGTCGAATGACACAAAGTATGTTGAACCTTTTTGAAGCATAGTTGGCTTATGTATAAATGTGTTGGAATGTATGATTGAACGAATATACTATGAAGCTGTTCGTTTATTTGTATAGTCTTGTTGACATATACTTAGACTTTGTTTCATGTTGGAAATATTCATGTTAAAGCTTTGAACCCGAGTGTTTCATTGCTATGAATGTAAAAGGATTATGACCCAGTTGTCTAAATCACCTCTTTATTGAATTCATGCCAAATAGTCTTCGTTACATAGGATGCTGAACGGCTAAAGATTAACATTTGTACAATGTGAGTTTACTTGTAATAGTACTTCAAGTGATTAGCGTTCCATGGATGGCCAAGGGTCTTGCCATCGGAGCTTCTAAGCTTGTAAGAGCCAGGGCGACTGATACCAACAACTTCAAACGGTCCATCCCAGTTTGGACTAAGTGTTCATTCACTCGGGATTTTGTCACAGAGTAATATTTTCTTCAATACCCAGTCCCCCACTTTGAAATAATGAGGTTTGACCCTTGAGTCATAGTAGTTGGAGAGGCGCTGCTTGTAGGCGACATTCATCAAGTGAGCTTAGTTTCTGTGTCTTCGACTAGATCTAAGTTGATGGTAAGTTGTTTGTCATTTTCACTTTGCACGTAGTTCTAGACTCGGAACGTTGCTTGCTCAAGCTCAATTGGGACAACAACCTTTGTACCAAAGGCAAGTGAGAATGGGGTTTCTTCTATTGACATCCGATATGAAGTAAGGTATGACTAAAGAACTTGGGATATAAATTCTGGCCAACAACTTTTAGCCTTGTCCAAGCTGGTTTTCAAAGTTCGCTTGATTATTTTGTTGATGGTTTCAACTCGTCCATTAGACTGAGGATGAGCTGGGGAGGCAAAACATAAGTTGATGTTGAACTTAGAGCAGAACATCCTGAACTTATTGTTGTCGAACTGTCACCCATTGTCAGTGACTAGCATTCGGAATGCCGAATCTGCAAAGTATGTTTTTCCATACGAAGTCTTCTATTTTTGCCTCAGTAATGGTTGCCCAGGGTTCTACTTCGGCCCACTTTGTGAAGTAGTCAACTCCAATGATTGCTTAGCGAACCTTGCCCTTCCCTGCAGGCATTGGGCCGATCAAATCAAGTCCCCATTGGACGAAGGGCCAATGGCTGATCATAGGAGTGAGCGGCTCGGGAGGAGAGTGGGGAATAGTTGCGTAACGTTGATACTTATCACATGAACGGGATATTCTGATGGCATCTTGGTGGAGTGTTGGCCAGTAATATCCTTGGTGAAAAGCCTTGTGTGCTAGGGATCAAGATCCAGCATGATCTTCACAGACTCCTTCATGTATTTCCCGAATGATAGTTTCCGCCTTCGCGGGCGTAAGGCATCTTAGGTATGGTAGGTTAAAACCCCGCTTGTAGAGTTGGTCATTGATGATCAAGTAACGGGTAGCCTTGTATCGATTCTGTTTAGCTTGGACTTTATCATTTGAAAGGGTGCCATGAGCAAGGAATCTATAAATCGGGGTAATCCAACTATCCCCATGTTGGAAGTTGCATACTTCTGCAGTCATGGTGCTTGGTGCTGCCAACAATTCGACCTTAATTTTTCTCCTAATCTTGTCTTCCATCGTTGAGGCGAGGCGAGCCAAAGCATCTGCATGACTGTTTGCCGCTCGAGGAATTTAGGTGATCTAGTAGTGGAAGTGCTTGAGCAACAATTGTGTTTATGCCAGATATGCTGTCATGGAGCTATCTTTAGCGTCAAAGTTGTTGGTGACCTGGTTAACCACCAATTGGGAGTCATTGAAGATATCAATTCGTTTAACCCCAAGGTGTTTGGCCAAACATAAGCCTGCTATGAGGGCTTCATATTCGGCCTCATTGTTCGACGTCTTGAATTTGAAACAAAGAGCATACTCCATCGCCACTTTGTTAGGGGTAGTAAGGACTAGTCCTGCTCCACAACCCTGTTGGTTAGATGAGCCATCAACATATAGACTCCATGCTGAGGTTGTTGGTTATATTTTCTGAGCTTCTGAGGGTAATGAAACCACTTCTTTAGGCGTAGAAACAATGTCAACATGATATGTGAAGTTGGCGATAAAGTCTGCCACTGCTTGGCCCTTCTCAGCTGGCTTTGGTTGGTAGGAGATGTCAAACTCACCCAATTCTATCGCCCATTTGATCATTCACCCCGAAGTGTCAGTTCTTTAGAGTATCTGTCGAAGAGGATGATTGGTAAGCACGATGATAGAGTGTGCTTAGAAGTAATGGTGAATTTTTCGAGCAGACATGACCAATGCTAGAGCCAATTTCTCAATGTTGGAGTATTGTGTCTCTTGCATCTTGTAAGGCCTTGCTAGCGTAGTAGACAGGTCGTTCGACATTACCATCATTTTGAATGAGAACGGAACTTACAGCTGAAGCCGATACCGACAGATAGATTATGAGAGTGTCACCAACCTCAGGTTTGGAGAGCAAATGGACTTTACTCATGTAGTCTTTGAGGTTTTTGAATGCCTCAGCACATTCATCAGTCCATGTAATGTACTTCTTACTTCCCTTAAGTGCTTTGAAAAAAGGAGCACATTTGTCTGTGGCCTTAGAGATGAACCTAGTTAAGGCTGCCACCTTACTGGTAAGGCTCTGGATGTCTTTTGAAGTTACTGGTTCCTTCATGTCGATGATTGCTTTGATCTTCTCGGGATTAGCCTCAATGCCTCGTTGGCTTATCATGAAGCCTAAGAATTTGCCAGAGCCTACGCCAAAGGCATATTTGTTGAGGTTCAACCTCATTCGATACCTCTTCAGAATGGTGAAAGTTTCAGATAGGTTGGTGATGTGTTGGTCAACATGTTTGCTCTTGACTAGCATATCATCAACATAAACTTCCATGCTCTTCCCAATCTGTTCAGCGAACATCGAATTGACTAGTCTCTGATAAATCGCCCCTGCATTCTTTAGGCCGAAGGGCATGACTTTATAGTAATATAGTCCTCTATTAGTAGTGAAGGCTGTGTGTTCTTGGTCCAGAGGGTTCATAAGGATTTGGTTGTATCCAGAGTAAGCATCCATGAAGCTCAGAAGTTCACACCCTGCCATAGAGTCTATAAGTCTATTAATGAGAGGAAGAGGAAATTTATCCTTCGGGCATCCTTTGTTTAGGTCGGTGTAGTCGACACACATTCTCCACAAAACCTTTGGAGCAGGAGACTTTCTTTGGTCGGATTTTTCTTATCAAGGAGCACATTTGCTACCCATGTTGGGTAATTGACTTCGCGGACGAAGCCTATGCCTTTGAGTTTTTCAACTTCTGCCTTCATTGCTTCATATCGTTCAGCGTCATAAGATCTTCGCTTCTGTCTCACCGGCTTAGTCTTGGGGTCAATACTCAAGCGATAACATATGATATCGGGAGAGATGCCTGGCATGTCCTCGTATGACTAGGCGAAGACCTCAGTGTTCTCTTGTAAAAAAGAGATCAATGCCAACCGAATGGGTCGTGACAAGGTGGTGCCAATCTTCACCATGTGATATGGATAATATTTTGATATAGAAACCTTCTCCAGCTCTTCAGCGGGTTGTGCTTGCTGGGCGAAAGAGTCATCTCGAGGATCGTCAGGTTGATTGTTGCCATCGTGAAGATCCAAGTTGGCTTTATCCGGGCTGGTCTTTATGACTTGGTCATGTATAGAAAAGGTTTCCTTGGGCATAGGCAGGTGTTGTTGCTTGACTGAAGTGTTGTAACATGACAGTGCACTAAGTTGATCTCCTCTGATGTAACCATTGCCATAGGGGGTTGGAAATTTCATCAATAACATATGTGTGAATACCATGGCCTTGAGATCATTGATGCCTGTGCATCCAAAGATGACATTGTATGTCGTTGGGCAATCAACTACCAGGAAGTTAGTGGTAATGGTAGTTGTGTAAGGGCCTGTACCAATGGTGAAAGGTAAGTGTATGCTCATTATAAGTTGCACGATATCACTGGAGAAGCTTATTAGAGGAGAAATCGAGCGATCGAAAAAATGTTCAGCTACATTAAGTGCCATGAAAGCTTCAACAAACATGATATTGACCGAAGCCCCCGTGTCTACCAAGATTCGTCGTACTTCAAAGTTGGCTATGTGAGCCTCCACGATCAGTGGGTCGTTGTGAGGGTAGATGATACATCTTTCTTCCTCGGGGTAGAAACATATTGGATCCCAGTTAGGCTTTTGACACTTGCCTCCCCTGATGTCTTTCACGTGAAACACTTGGTGGCCAGGCCTTAAAGCTCTTTCACTGTTTTTCATGGTCCTATTGGAAGATTCAGATATGGGTGTGCTGCCACTTATGGAATATATCACTTTCACTTGGCGTTGGTTATGGTTATCCCTTGAAGGGTGAAGGAGGAATCGATCAATTTTTCCTTCACGGGCCAAAGTTTCAATATGATCATGAAGGGTGATACACTTCTCGCCGTCATGGCCGTTATGCTCGTGGTAGCAGCAAAACGTGCCCGTGTTCTTCGTGGGCTTGTAACCCGACTGTCTCGGCATTGGCTTCGATATTAGGTGTGCTATGCTGCGGTAAATGGCCACGCATATGACATTCAAAGGTGTGTATGTCTCATACCTCGGGGTAAGGCCTGTCCTGACACGTGCTTGGTCGACTGTGTTGATTGCTTGGTGGCGGGCATTATCGTGGTGATACCTTTGGTTATCGAGATAGTGTCTCTTACTCATTTTACTAAAATGAGACCGGTGAGGATGGAAATCTTTCCTTTTGCCCTGAGATTTATCTGTCTGTTAACTTGGCGAAATATTAAGTAAGGCAGGGGAAGGCACCGTTGCCGTTTGGAAGGTCGAGGTCTTTTCATTTGGTTGGATCTGGCTTCCAATCCCTACTTGCTGATAAGGGGTGGTTATGGGGGGTTTCCCTTGATTTGTCCTTGCCTCAGCGGAGGCATGGTTGTAAGCATGTGCCATCACCTCAGAGTAAGTTTTCCAAGTGTTGGCATTGATCATGTACTTGAAAGAACAATCACGTAAGCCTGCCGTGAAGGCTTTGAGGGCAGTCTTGTCGTCTGCCTCAGCACAACGGGAATACTCATGGCTGAAGCGGTTATCATACATACGTAATGACTCGTCTAGCTTCTGGCGAATAGTGTACAAGTTATCCGTAAAGTGCAAGTGATCGGTCTGGAAAATGTGTTGAGAAACAAACAGTTTCCTCAATTCCTCAAATGAGTCTACCCTCTCAGGTGGAATACGACAATACCAGTTTAGAGCTCTACCAGAGAGGATGGAAGGGAAGAGAAGACATCGCTCTTCGTCAATGTGCATCCGGTATGCCATTGTGGACTCAAAGAGGTTAAGATGTTCAATTGGGTCCTCATTTCCAGTATAGAGTTGCAAGCCAAGCTTCTGTTTTGTCTTTGCTTTGAGGGGGTGTCAAGGATCCTCCTTGTAAGAGGGCCAGACCTAGGTTGGTTCCAATCAGGTATCTCAGCTTGTCGTTCGGCCTTCAACTTGTTTACTTCTTTAAGGAGTTGTAGGACAAGAGGGTTCTGAGTAGAGTCATGTACCACTGGAGCTTTCTTTCATAAATCTCCATCTCATCTTGGAAGTATGAAGGTTTGATCAAGAGCATGTGATTTTTCCCTGAACTCGCCATACTGACTTCCAAGGTATGTCTGTCGGAACATCTCTAAGTCCCCTATACCGTCATGTTTCTCTATGACTTGTTGCCCCTTCCCCAAATTGGTAGCCAGCCTGGGACATGGGAAGGGACCAAATATTTTAGAGACCCTTGGGTCATTGAACTTCGAGCTTACATGGATAGGATTGTCTTGACGTTGCTTTAGAAAGTCTCGACAGTCGCGAAAGACAGCTTTCGATCCTTCCACTCATTCTGTAATAAGGTGTCTTCCTCCACTCTTCCTGCTTCGAGTTGAAGCAGTTGGGTTGAGAGAAGTCTCATGTTGGTCGCCATTTCAATAAGTAGCTCGCTCTTCAACAAGAATACCCATGTCGAGGGTAAATGACCCTTCGTGTTGGGGGTACCCAGTTGATGGTTGACTTCCACATCGGTGATGAGCTCGTGTGTTTTAGTATATCTAGCCTCGTGGAGCATCTCGAAGACCTTCTCATACTGCTCTTGGAGGATCTCATTCTTCATCGCTATCTTGTTGTTTTGAGCCTCCAGCTCATCGACTTTAGCCTAAAGAGCAAACTTCTTTTGTTCCTTCTTTCGTTGCTTCGCACCAGGTGCAAGAAGGGTGCCATTCTGTGTGTTGTGGCTTCCTTCGCTCCCCATGTTGGAAATGGATGCTTGGTCAAAAAAGAGTGTATGAATGGTGGAAACCAGCTTAACAAACCTAAAGAGAGGGCATAAGTGTCGTTCCCACAGACGGCGCCAAATGTTGATGCACAAAATCAGGGGGACTTTGGTACAACATAAAATGTTAAGTTTGTGACCTTCGCTAGATTGCTCCGGTCACTAGTGTGGATAAGTATGTAAATGGATAGGGACATGGAAGCAAACACAAGATGTACGTTGTTCACCCAGATTGGCTACGTCCACGGAGTAGAGGAGTTCTCATTAATTGTGAAGGGCTTACACAAGTACATAAGTTCAAGCTCTCCTTTAGTGAGTACTAGTGAATGATTTAGTACAAATGACATTAGGAAACATTGTGGGAGAATGATCTCCTTTTATAGAATAGAGTTTCTAGCTTTGTTCTGACATTGACACGTGTCGTGTTGTGATTGGTGTGGATGCAAATTTCTTCCTCTTTGATCTTGGACAAAATTGCACCTACAAAACAAATAACACCTTAGGTCAAGGCCAAGAGCCTCACGCGTCCACGATGAATTGGGGGGGGCTTTGGCCGAAGAACCTCTTATGCCAAAGTTAGAATTTTGAGAGAAAAGTGTTTGAGAGCTTTGGAGAATTTTAGCAAGAGTGAGGACCTACGTTTTTTGTGAGAATGGGAGCCTATTTATAGGGATAGGGTTCTTGATTTAGGTTGAATTTAGGAGTTATGGAATAATTAGCTAATTAAAATAATTCTCTAATTAATTGGCTAATTATTATCATAAAAGGGGAAAGATGTGGTAAACAAAGGTAAATGGTATGGCTGATTTCCTTGGTGTGGAGGATAACCGGCCTTTATGGTGTTTTTTGGATATAATGGATGGTTTAATTGACAATTAATGGGTCAGTTAGGCAATAAACCCATTAATTAGCCAATTAACAAAATTTAAAAGGAATGTGTTTGGGAATTACCTTGTAGAAAGGATTTGATGTGGTTGGATGAAATAGGTTTTGAATTGTTACCTATTTTGGGCACTTTTGACTTGGTTGAAAGATGATTCTCCGCTACTCGCGCGTAGGAATCCCGATGTGTCTCAAGGGTATTCTTTTTTATCCAAAGATCCATGTGTCGCCTTGTGATTATTTTTGGCTCCACAATTGGCTTCTGATGTTGACACGTGTCGTGTTATGATTGACTTCTGATGTCGACACGTGTCACGCCGTGATTGGCCTCCTGGTTAAAGGGAAACTTTTCTAGGTCCTTGATGATATAATGTTGACCGTTGCTCAGTAGTTTCGGGATTGGTCAAGTATGGGTATACCTATATGTTTGTATCGATGGATATACCGAAATATTCAAATATATTAATGTACCTAAATGAAGAACATACAAAATTGTTATCGGACTATATATTATAAAAAAAAATTAGTTGCCTAAATGTAGACATTAAAATATTATGATAAATGAAATGAAAATTAAATTTAAATGTAATTAATACATTAAAATAGGAATAAAAAGATAAATAAAACATCAAAATATAACTGATAAATGAGATGGTTACATACTAGGGACTAAAATTAGATTTTAATCTTACACAAGGTTATAGTCTAAAACTCATCTTTTTTAAGGATTAAAATGAAGTTTTCTAAAAAAATAAACAAGCCACAACTATAGGGTTGATCAATTAGCTTGCTTTTGATCTCACAACAGATGTTTCTAAAGAGAAGAGATCTCAAATTTGATCTACGTTCATATTTTGTAGTGAAAAAATTGATGGGGAATACTTCAAGTTTGACCCACCTCAAGAGATCTCAAGTTGTTGTATTTTTTTAAATATCTGACAAGGAGTACCAATATTGATACATGACTTGCTCAATTATAGATCAAAATTTCATGCGTCTTTCCTCTAAAAATGATAAGGAGATAATGCTAAAATTATATGACAATTGATGAATGGTAACCACATCCACATGCATGGAAAGGAAACAAAGCTTGGCACTTGCACCTTGATATGTGGAAGTTTTATTTATTTTTTATTTTTGTGGTATTGGAATAGTCTAATTTAACATTTGCACGATACGATTTAAAAGCAAGGAACTGATTTATGCGCTCCTAATTTGTTGTCCTCCTACTCTCAGTCTTGTTTTAATATTAATAAGTTTGAATGGAATAAAGGCTAATAAGTAGACAAAAACAAGATGAGTAGTAATACAAGTACAACATTGATCCACCTTTGGCGGGATTTGATAATCAGGAAATTAAACATTACAAATATATTACAAAGATAATTCTGAACAGAATAAAGAAGATATGAAAATAATTACCAAAGCTTTCCAGGCTACAGGTTAACAAGATATGTAATCATGTTCGTTTCAAGATTCAGACCCCATCCTTTTCGATGAACCCCTTCTTCCTTTCTCATCCCTGTCTTCTCTTCTCCCCCACTATCTTGAGCTTATTTTATTGGGTGGTATCATAAGTTAGCATTATGCTTGTGCCACTTCAACAAGAAGTGAGCCCACTTATGCAACATAAGCAAACGTAACATATATGTAACGAAATTGACAAAATCTTGCCAAAATGAAGCGATTGAGTTTCTAGTTGCAAACTGGGGATATTTAAGTTTTAAGGAAGAAAGTAAGATCAGGTTCGAGTTTCAGAAGAGATAACAAAAAATAAGATTTTGATCAATAGAAAGGCATCATCATGCACAGAAGTCAGTCAATTTAATCAAAATCTATCAAATATACAAATTACAAGTTGATCTTGCAAAGAAGTTATGCAAATTCCAAGGTGGTGGGAAGCAAGGATCCGAACCTAACTTAATCTTCTCATGTAGATCTTATAACGTGCATAACAAGTTACAAGTTGAGAACTCTAACAATTTCAATCTAAGTAGGCTTAAGTATTCATTCTCAGAGCTAGACAGCCATGTCTATTTCAGATCAACAAAGGATTTAGAAATGTAGCCTTTCAGATTCAGACGTCTTGTAAATCCAACCTTGACATGGTTTCATAATGAATCCAGCCTGAAAAACTTCGGAAAACTCATTGATCAAAGATCTACATGCAGCATCAGGTAGCTCCCCATCATCGGGATCAGGTAGATATACTCTTCTACACTCTGCAGATGTCTGAAATTCCTGAAGCAAGCCTTCAACGCTTCCAAACTGATAGCCTTGTACCCACAAGGTACGATCCAACGAAAAGGGGCCAAGTCTGTGTTCACATTCACTGCTACGCCATGTTATGTTATCCACTGGTTGACTCGTATTCCAATGGCTGCCAATTTCTGGTTTCCTGAAGAAAGATTCAAATATAGACATCACAGAAAAATTCCAGCCGCCAGTTTGAGTACCAATGTTCTTGGTTTTTTTTTGTTTTTTGTTTTGTTTTTTGTTTTGTTTTTTTTTTTTTTCTAAACACGACTAAATTAGGGAACTAGGAACCGCTACTTGTAAGGGAAGCTATAAGAGCAAAAACTCGGTACTGGCAATGATAATAAGCTATAATACAAAAGGAAGGAGATACAAAATGCCTTCACATCCTCAGTCAAAGGCGAAGCCTGTGATTTACTGATGTGGCACTAGCACTACTAAATTAAACACTTTGCGCGACGAGGGACACTTTGTCGCGCAAAGCATCTTGAGGTCGCACAAAACCTATGGCGATAGATAAATTGTCGCGTAAAGGTCATGAAAAAAGACCTTGCGCGACGGCGAAGTAGACATTCTTTGCGTACTGCCCGATGCTTTAGTACTCGTCGCGCGAAAGGTATACAAACAAAGGCTTTCGGTGCACAATATAAAAGGGTACAAGTTTGCTTTGTGACGAGAAAATTATGGGGACGTCTACAATTCGTTTGTAAAATATTTGCGCAACGAAAAACCTAAGACGCACATGGTTTTGCACAAAGAAGCGCATGGTTTTCAACGATGACTAGGCGGCATCGCGCAAGTGTAATTTGTAGTAAAACAATAATAAATAGTATAAAAGGAATATTATTAAAATATATATTTCATACAATTGACAAAAAAAAAATTAATGAATAAAAAAAGTATTTATAATATAAATAAAAATGTACGTACAAATACAAAGTTTAAAAAGAAAGCAGGAACAAAAAGTACAAAAAAAAAGGAATAATCTATGGGCAAGTCGTTCGGAGGTGGTTGGTAATCTTGTTGTTGGAAAGGGGTGGGGTTGGGGATGGGGTCGGAGGTCGACGGGCCTGATTGCTGTGTATGCTTGGGCTTGAAGGGCTCTGATGGCGATGGTGCAAAAAACCAGGGAGACGAATCCAGGAGGAAATGAGGGCTTGCACAAGCAATGACATTTGAGACTTGTGCGATACAAGCTCACTCCTCAGGCTAGCGACTTCTTGCGTCAAAGCCGTAACCTGGCCCTTCGACTGCAAGGATGAAAATGCTGCACTCTCCCGCCGCCTGGCATTCCCAATCCCCCTACAATATGTCCCTAGCCTCTAACCGAAAGTCTGGTCCAATGTTTCTGTGAGGATGTGAAACCCCGCATCTTGAGGGAGATCTACAGACTCGATCGGCATGTCAGGGGGAAGCTGGGAGGCGGACTTCTTAAGCACCGACTGACCCTTTTCCACCATAGTCGGTTGTGAAAAAAAACACGGATTATTAATAGAAAACAATTTGAAATAATTAGTATAAATCTTTAATGCATAAGAAATTACTTACATGAAGGGAGTTGGTCAACTCATCCGTAGGCTGAACATAAACCTCAGCAAAGACGTTGATCTTTGGGAATTTTGAACTCGCCTGAAATAGAAAAAAGATGAGGAAAATGTTAGTATGAAAAAAAAATATTATTAACGACATTTTAAAAATGGAAATGAAAGTTGTAATATATACCATCCGTCAAGCTTCCATCCTATACGAGAAAGGCCTCGAACCCGAATGGTGGAGAAGAGTCTTCTTCTCCCAATTGATCTTGTTCGCCTTCTTCTATTATCCATAAAATAAACATATTAGTTGTAATATTTAAAGAACATTAAAAAAAATTCATAATAAACATTAGTAAAAATTTACAAAAGTAAAATGAAAGAAGTCCTAATTAAATACGCACCACATAGGTCGACTCCTTGAAATGACTGCAGAGCCAGACCCAACTATCTTGTCGGTCTTCAAGCTCGTTCGCAACCCTCCTTGAGAGCGACCTGTGAATCATCAAATATCTTGAAATAGTGGTGCAGAGCACTCTTCCACTGCTTGTAGCGCTCAGAGAAGAGCCAATTGAGGTACATTGATGAGTAGATTTTATATTATATAGTTAACCCTATTCTTAGTATGTTTTGGTTAATATTTTGGAAGAATTTTGATACTATGAATTGTATTTCCAATATAGAACTTTCAACTTTCTCTGGAGCAAAATATAATCAAATAGACAAATTTTGGAGTAATTCCAATTGGAGGACGTTCGTGAGTTGCTTAGCTTGATCGTATCAAAATATTGGATTTTTCCACTAAACGGTGATTTTCTGGAGATATAATAAAGGAGCAATACGCGGTGCTGGAATAGTGACGTTTTGGGATTGAATTGCGTTTTTTGGAGCCTAGGATGAGCTCTGATGGGTTCGTGGTCTTCTGGAGATATGTTCAGAACGTCCTGATCTTCAAAACAAGCTATTATGGGCCAGATTTAGAGGTTTTTGAAGGATAAAACGTGGCTTGACAGTAGCTTAGCAGATTCTCCTAGCTTAATTAGGACTCTATTTTCTAAGTTATTTTATTATTATTTAGTTTCCTAGTTGGAACAAAATTATTTTATTATTATTTAATTTCCTAGTTGGAACAAAAGACTACATTTTAGGGTTTGTGCGATGGCATAGAAGCATATATTGCTTTGCCGTTCACAATTTTTCTCGACACTCTCTTTTATTCAACTTTGGAGATAGAGGAATTGCTAGGGTTTTCAAGGGCTTTCAGATTTTCTACTTCAAGATGTTTTCATTCCTTTTCTTCTAATAATATTCCCTATGATTTCAATTATGAATAAGCATAACTAATTCGGTTTGCTAGGGGCAAAGTCTTGAGCCTTAGCAAGAATACTTTGAATTATTGATCACCGTTTTAAATTATCTAATATTCTTAATGCTTGATCACCATTAGGATATTTAGAAAAGTAATTTGATGCAATTTTGGTAAGAATATTCCTTGAAATTGACGACGTCTTAAGGGTTGCATGATTTTTCAAAGGATTTTCACAAAGCGTAATGAGTCTCTCATGTTCATAGTTGATTCGAACGTCCGGACGGATTGCATGTTAGATATAAGTGCTATGTTGGAGGTTCCAAATAGAATATAAATTAGGAAAACCTAACCTCCAAAGTGGGCATGTGTAGATCATAAGTAATTGGTAAAAATTCATAGGATTGCTAGATGATGGTGAAACCCTACTGCTTTTATAAATTGGTGTTTAAAACTCTTTTCTTTTATCATATTAATTTTGGGTGAATTTACTATTAGTTTTATTTAAAATTCGTTTTTAATATTACCTAATTTCAAAATCTCTTTTATTAATTTTTAATTTTAAGTAGTTAATTAAGAATTGTTTTTACATAAATTATCCAAATAGTCCTTGAGAAGAACGATCTTGCATGAGCATCTATACTACAATAACCTTGAACCCTTGCAAGTATTTTGTATGATTTTAACCCTATTTGCGTAGACGGTAAAAATCCTATCATACACCATCATGTCCTCGTTTTAGCCTCTTACTCTGTGCAACAGTCACAAGTCTGAGAGCATTATAAAATTTTGGCCGACCAAGAAAACCAGTTTTGTTCTTATCAGGATGCATCCATATTTGCAGCTTGTAAACATACAACATTTGATCAGCCAGATGCATCATGCTGAATCAAATTCTGAATTTTGTAGATTAAATAAGTCCGCATATAAGAACAAGCAAGAGCAACACAAAAAACTTTCCAACAATCTTAAGCTGTTACGACACCGTGATGTATAATACTAATAATGACATGAACAGAACACGAAGATACAGGACCAACTAGGCACAATGTTCACTGAATATCAACTAGGACAAATTAGAGATTCATTCCAGAACAATATAAGTCTTAAAAAAGTCCATTAGAACAAGGTGAGAGGAATGTGAAGTTGGTCTATAGCAATCTGTTCGGACATGAATTTACCTAAGGAGGATCCCTGGCTCGAGCACACAGCTCCCAAGGAGTTGGCACTTTGGTTGGTTGTTAGGCTACTGCTTGTTAAGAGGCTGCAAGAGGAGGACAAATTTAGTTCTGAAATGTGCCTTTGTGGGGCCTTAGGTGTAGGCCTTGAGGCTCGCAATCAAAACTAACTAAGTGCTTAGGCATGCCAATGCCATCTCAGTATGGCAGATGTAGAACAAGTGTGTTTAAGTCGATTACATGCGCTCCAAGTTATTCTGACTTTTTGTTATCAAAGGATTATCGTAGATGAGTTAAGTCTACATTAAGTTCTTTTTTGTGCCTTGAGATTAAGGACTTTTAGTTCATTATCTTGTATGCTTTAAAGGGTGGAAATCCATATCTAACTAAGTCATCAGTTTGATCCCCATTTTGGCTTTTATGATAGTAAAACTACTAAGTAAACCAGATCTGAGGATCAATGGAACTTGTGATCAATGGATGACTGGAAATAACTTGAATATATATTGGGGAGTACATCATAATACTAGATCTACTAATTGAAAGATGAAACAAAGAGAGTCGGGCAAGATTTCACCTTGTCGGGCAAGGTCAAACGTGTTGCAATTTCTTCTCTTTGTGATTCTAGAAGTGTGTGTTTAAAAGGGATGAATGGTAAACAACTTTTTATGAGATAATTGATACTACGCCACTAAGGGTGATAGCAGAGCCTTACACTAGACAAAAGATGGCTTTTGTAGGGAGTTATCCTGAAAAGGATTGAGATCTGGGCTGATTACAGCTTTTAGATGCAAATTTGGCTTGAGAGCAGAGTTTGTATGTTTGTTTGTTTGATTGGTTGAGTGTTCTTGTCTATGGGGCTCTTTCTCCTTTTATAGAAATTTTATCTTGGCTGTTGCAAGCTTTGCCCAAAAGTACTTCAGTGAATCATCATCTTTTTTACATGTTCTGCCATTAGAAAGTGCTTTTGGGTTGAGAGTAGGTTGATTTCCATCAGTTGTCACTTCTCTTGTAAGCACATAACCTTTTCATTAATGAGAAGTCGCCATATTGTTTTGAGATGGATGGTTGGGCTTAGTGTTGGACCTCGGGTGAGTTTCTTCACTTTAGCTCTTTTGGGCTTTCATTCATTTAAGTCCAAAGTTTAAATATTAACCCAAACAGTGCCCCCTTCAATTGTTGTTGAGCCTACAAACTGAGGCGCAAATAATGATTGAATAGCCGCCCACGCCTTTACTCGGGACTCGCACCGTTTTAAAGCAACCGTCGGTTAACAAGGACCTTTGCACTAACCCACGAACTCTACCATTAAATATCCACCTATTATATAATCCCCTCTAATCTCTTTAGTAAAGCACCCTTAACCAATTCAACCCCTTTTAATTTCCAAAACCCCTCAGAAATCCTAGAGTTCAAATTTTTTGAAATCCCTCTTGTTCTTCAACTCTTCCTTCTTGGTTCCAAATTTCATCCCATTTTTTCCTCGAGATTATCCAATGGTACCCACGGTTGCCTGGATTCAATCTCCCTACGAGATTGGTAAGGGGATTTCCATCATGCGTAGTCTTCTTAATGGCCTTCATCGCCCTCGGGCGAGCCTGTATACTGGGCTCTTCCCCAAGGAGGGAGGAGTGCACTTCTTGGGATCTGCATGGATTCCTCAATCACTGGCTTCTTCATTATCCTCATAGAGACGTACTGCATCCAACTTCAGTTTCAGGACTTTTATGGCTTTGTGGGGTAGCCGAGCACCGTTAATTACACATGTAGATCCTACATGTGGATGCAAAGCTAAACTTCCTCATATTAATATCCACAAGCCCAAACTTCCCCATAACTTCTGCTTCCTTGATCAATTCATCCTCATAGGTGTATGCTTCGAGATCAACCACCACGATAATGCCAAAGACCTTGGTAGAACTTGTGGAAAAAGGCTCTTCACTGATTCGAACGTCAAGCTTATACATGAAAGTGACAATGGCCGTTAGTAACCACTTAGCAAGATCTTCTGTCAATCAGCTTCATCATAAGCCTGAAGAGGTCAAGAGAATAAATTTTGAAATTTAACGATGCTAAAGCATAGTTAGCTAATAGTATCATTCTAGGATAGCTTCCCTAGTCAATGATGTAGAACTATTAAAGTGACTTTGTTGTAACTTCAACATTCAATGAAATGAAAATAATTTCTTTAATCGACTTTAGCTTGCATTTCTCTCTTGAAACTTGACTACGATGGATAAATAAGCTGACATTAAACTTCCCGCAACGTTTACACTTCTTCAATGTAGCAATCCCTGACATCCCACAAGGTTGGGTGATACTTCTTAAAAAACTTGGCATTAATCGAATGCCTTTGTAAACTTCCTTCCAAATCTGCCAAATAATATCCTCATTTGTCCAAGGTTTGGTGAATAATGAAATGACCTTCTCAATTCGGGCTCCACTTCCCAAAGCCCCTTACTTGAGCTCCCACATGGAGAATTTCCTTCCATACTAACTCCCATTCTTTGAAGTTTTTCAACTTCACCTTTTTATTGTATGCTCGAGCAATAGCTTTCTTCCCCTTCTGAATTTTATCTAGATCTTCAATTCGGGCTATATCAAGATCTTCAACTCCTGGACACATAGTCTGAACACAATCAATCAACCTAGAGAAGAAGATGAGGGAGTATTAGATGATGAAATTAAGAGAAAATGGAAATGACGGATCCCAGATGGAGGAAAACCTAAGGGGATGAGTGCAGAGGCCAAATCTGCAGTTTGCCTCTGCACAACTGAATCTAGATTAGAAAGTTCACCGTTTGGACGAATGACTTTGCGCAACGAACATGGTCTTCGTCACAAATGTACTTTGCACGACTACAAGTTCATTTGTCACACAAATTATCTTCGCATGACAAACAAAGCATTCGTCGCGCAATGCATATTTTATTTATTTTTTTTATGTTTTTGCATTTTATGAAAAAAAAAATTAATCTAAATAAAAAACTCAAATTGACACATCTCAGCCCGGGCCCCCACCACATCCCAGACTCAACTCCACCGTAGCACGATATTGTCCGCTTTTAGCCCCGACCATACCCTCACAGTTTTGTTTCTGGGAACTTACACGAGAACTTCCTAGTGGGTCACCCATCATGAGATTGCTCTCGCGCGAACTCGCTTAACTTCGGAATTCCGATGAAACCCAAAGCCAGTAAGCTTCCACAAGGCCTCGTGCTTGATAGAGATGAGAATATACGTATAAGGCTTAGAAGATCCACTCCCCTAGGCGATGTGGGATGTTACACAAACCTAATTAAACATTAAATTAATTAACTAAACTAATTTACTATCCCAAGTACAAATTATAATTAATCTAAATATTAATACTCATCCACATAACATAAATTATTAATTAAAATAAATATAAAGTCCACAAAATCTTTTTTTCAAAAAAAAAAAAAATTATTACAATTCCTTCAACCCTCCACCACTGGGGCAACAGCATCTCACTCTGCATCCCACAACACATCAAACTTCCACTGCTGGAAACGCTTCTTGAAAAGCTCATCTAGATACTTCCATTACTTGTCATTAGTTTCGTCAACATCCCAATGAACCTACATTATTGCCAATACCAATAAATTAGTAATTTTAAAAATACTACTTTTTAACAAAAACAATTATACATTATTTAATACAAACTTACCAAAAACTCCTCCAGCATGGACTTCTTCAACTCCTCAGGCACCTTTTCCAAGACTCAAACTCAGCAGAACATTCCCTTTGCACCAAACCGCCAATATCATAAATAAGTTCGGCATACGCCTCAGCCACGCTTCTTTTGTCCTCAAAGTACGACACTTGCTTTCGTCGATACCTCTCTAATTACACTACAAGTTTCTTTTTGCCAGAACCTTCACCAGAATTAGCCATTGCTTTTGAAACAATTTTTTTTTGAAATTTAGGTTTCTGAAACTCTGTTTATATAGGAATAGAAACACTTTGCGCGATGAACTTGTTAGTCGCACAAAGCCCAAATTTCGTCGCTCAAACGTATCATAATTGCACAGTAAATGAATCGTTATCTGACCGTTTTCTTGCGCAACGACAGTGCGCTTCATCGCGCTAAGTGGTATTGCTTGACGGCTGTTTCGTCGCTCAATCTTTTGCGTGACAAACGTTATTGATTGTAATTATAAAGTTTACGTAAACATACATATATACATTTACGTAAACTTTATAATTACAAACAAATATTCAGTTAAATATTTATTCGAAAAATAATTACTACCGTAAGTATTTATTCTAAAAATAATTAATTACTTAAATATTTATTCTAAAAATAATTAATACCTTCATCCATTCATTTATTTTAAAAACCAAACAGGAATTAAAGTTTAATTAAGTCCAAATACATAACTTATAAAAAAAAAAACCTTCAATTTAAATATTGTCCTAAAAAAACATAAATTTAAAACTACTATTTCAATGGCCCTGATCCATTCTGCAAGACATTATAACACCACCAATTGTAACCTCCCTCCAACGCATCTTCCATCAACTTCATCAAATGTTCGTTCGTATCATTATCAAGAGTATAATTACACTATTACACATATATGCAAATAATTAATTCTTACATATAACAAAAAATTTCACAAAATTAATTATTGATCCATCAATAGTATACTTACTAATAATTCATCCATCACCGCCTTCTTCTTATTCCCTGGCACATTTTTCCAATAACTTCACTCAGCAGTAGGACAATTATTCCCAATGGCTACAACAATCGCATGGGCGAACTCAAAAAGTTGTCGTGGATCATTTGGGTTGCGGCGGGCATGCTCTGATCCTTGTTTTTATCCTCCATCCCAGCACAAACAGAATTGTGAAGAATAAGGAGAGTAGAAGCGCATATTTATAGGAACGTTAGGGCCTTTGCGCGACAAAAGCTTTGTCGCGCAAACATCTGTAGTAAGTGCAATGGATTCCTCTGATTCACCTACCCTAAATGGTCTAATTGAAATTTGACAACAACTTGCGTGATGAATCCTTTGTCATGCAAAGGTTCCATTTTTGTCGTGCAAGGTTTTCGCACAAAAAAAAACTACCCCATGTTTTCTTGCTAACTTTGCGCAACGACAATAATTTTTCGTCGCGCTAAGTACTCTTGCAAGTTTTTATTTTGCGCGACGAATTTATTTTTTTTCGTCGCGCAAGTACCTCTTGTGTGACGAAATATAGTTCGTCATGCAAGCTGTTTTTTCTACTAGTGTAGCCTTATGCTGTGAATTGATGTAACATAAATTAAAACGTAGGTCTAAGTGTGTCCCCAAGTGGAGGGGTTATGCAGGGAACTTGCTGGATAGCTAAGTAATTTAATAAAAGAATCCTTCGGATCAAAATAATAAACATCATAAATTCCTTACTAATGGCTTCGACATTGCATTGATAATGTTGCGTCACCTTTACGGTGGGATTTTATTGTCAATTTAGTATCGACTAGCACATTTTCACCTTTAGCTGCAAAACTAATCGGGTCGGGATGTGTTAGTTGACGTCAAATTCATTGAGGTGCCAATTTTGGTCAGCGGCAACAACAAGCATAAGACAGATGGTGACAAGCTTGGCGACGAGGAGTTTCTTTGTAATCAAGGTCTTCAATTTTGATTGTAGCCCTTTGCTATCAAACCAGCCTTCTAACGGTCGACGGTGCCATCCAGGTTGTGCTTGATTTTCTCATTTGCAACCGACGAGTTTCTTCCCGGGTGGCAAGGGTTCTAGTGTCCATGTTTCATCAGCCTTTAGGGGGCAGTCTCTTAGTGCATGGCAAGACACCATTGGGCCTTCTTCATTGCTTGCAACAAAGAGCTTGGTTTGACCTATGTTGTAATAATCCGTTTCGAAATTTATTATTTATTTATTTTACAGTTTTGAGAAAAGTGGTTTAAAGCTCATTTTACATTTCACTTCGGTGTTTGAAGGTGGATTTAAAATAGGTGGATAGAGGTCGAACTTATGAGTGCATAGACGAAAATGACGTCCAATTCCGAGTTTGAACGAAAAAGTTAGAAGTGTTTAAGTTGGAGGGAATTTTGGTCTTTTTGATCAAAACTTACTAGAAATAGAAATCTGACCCCAGATTTTAAGAAAAAAAACAAGATTTTCAAAATCAAAACCCGAATCGCAGCCAGAGCTGGATCAGAAAAGGGGTCGACCCACGAGTCATCGACCACGCCCTTGCTTGATTTTAGGGTCAGAGGACCAGTCCAAAAAACTTGGACTAATGAATAAAAGGGACCGGATCCAATACCTTATTAAAAGTTGATCAGTAAATTACAAATACTTTCTGATTACAAGGAAAGAAACCCAAAAAATGGATGGTAGCAATGTTCAAGGGATGGATCATGGATGAACATGTGAATTGAAGGGTGTGAAGAAAAGTATGAGCTATGATTTTATTCGGATGGGACCTTTTCTCGAAAAGCTTTGGATGAGAAGAGTTGAAATGGTGCAATACAGAATCTTGTGTCACCTTACTTCGAATGGAATATTATCCCTCTGAACGATATTTTCTTTTTATTATAAGAAAATACTATGATTTGTGTGGCAGACATAAAATTATAATATCAATTATTATTATTATTGAACAAACGATATTATCTATGCTAAAAGTTGGAGAGTGGGCTAAGCCTTACAATGGACTAGCAATAATGTTAAGACCACTCACTTATAAGAAAAGAAGAATTTTACTAGATCGTAGTATTAAGTGGCAATATTAATTATTAAGGATGAAGTAATATGCCTTCTTTTGTCTTTTCACACAGTTAATAATACAAATTTAATTTAATTTAAAGGAAAACTAACGAAAATTCTGAAAAGTCCAAAAAGACTTTAGTTTTAATAAAAATGACAAATAAATGTGTGATGAATAGTACCAGAGAAAGGTAAAAATGTGGTTTTTCGTTAAAAATAAACAATATCAAAAGTGTTTCGTTAAAACTCTCTTAATTTAAATGGTGAGGTGAACTTGGATGATGGTGTGCTAAAAGAAATGATCTTACTATTTTTGGTGTAATTGGTCAGAATAAAATTAATGAAGATATAAAATTAGAGATGGATTGAATTTCATGCATATAAAAGGTTTATTTATTTATATAGCAAACTTCATTTTAATCCTTAAAAAAGATGAGTTTTAGACTATAACCTTTTATAAGGTCCAACATCGTCCAGGGGTGAGGATCATGTTAGCCTTATATGTATATTCTCATCTCTACCTAGCACGAGGCATTTTGGGAGCTCACTAGCTTCGGGTTCCATCGGAACTCCGAAGTTAAGCGAGTTCGCTCGAGAGCAATCCCATAATGGATGACCCACTAGGAAGTTCTCGTGTGAGTTCCCAGAAACAAAATCATGAGAGCGTGATCGGGGCCCAAAGCAGACAATATCGTGCTATGGCGGAGTCAAGCCCGAGATGTGGTGGGGGCCCGGGCCGGGATGTGACAATTTGGTATCATAGCCAATTCCTGGGCGGAAATGTGCCGACGAGGACGTTGGGCCCCTAAGGGGGGGTGGATTGTAAGATCCCACATCGCCCAAGGATGAGGATCTTGTAAGTCTTATATATATATTCCCATCTTTACCTAGCACGAGGCCTTTCGGGAACTCACTGGCTTCGGGTTTCATTGGAACTCCAAAGTTAAGCGAGTTTGCGCGAGAGCAATCCTATGATGGGTGACCCATTGGGAAGTTCTCTTGTGAATTCCCAGAAACAAAACCTTGAAGGCATGGTTAGGGCCCAAAGCGGACTATATCGTGTTATGGTAGAGTCAAGCCCGAGATGTGGTGGGGGTCCGGGCCGAGATGTGACACTTGTGTAAGATTAAAATTCAATTTTAGTCCCTAGTACATTTAATCATCTCATTTATTAGTTATATTTTGATGTTTTATTTATCTTTTTATTTTTATTTTTATGTATTAATTATATATAAATTTAATTTTTATTTCGTTCATCATAATATATTTTAATGTCTACATTTAGGCAACTAATTTTTTTATAATATATATTCCGATAACAATTTTGTATATTCTTCATTTAGGTACATTAATATAATTTGAATATTTCGGTATATCCATCAATACAAACATATGGGTACATTAATTCAATATAATGCATTTCGGTACATACATTTTGGTACACACATTTGAGTATTGACTTTTAGGTACATTAATTCAATATATTATATTTTGGTACATACATTTCGGTACATATATTTAGGTTCATTATAATATATTTCGGTATAATCATGTCGGTACAAATATTTCAGTACAAAAAAGTCAATTTTATATATTTTGGCACAATCATTTATGTACACTTACGTATTTATATATTTTTGTATCACAAATTTCTTTTAATATTTTCTCATTTATAATTAAAGAACTAAATATGTGCATATTAATAAAATTAAAATTTAATGTGGAGAGATTAAATAAAAATACACATTAAATAACAAAAATTGAATATAAATTTTGATAAAAGTACACTTCAAGGGATTAAATTGAATATGTAATCTAGCACCATGTTTTTTTATTAAATTTTAATCTTTTTCAAGTACTAATATTCAAAAACCCCTTATTTATATATTCATCATTTGGGAATTACATGCAGATTTTTCATTACAAAAAAGTTTATTTATTCAACTTATTAACGATATTGTTGGACTACAAAAAAATAATTAAATTCTCTCATTTCTGCCACTCATACCCAATATCCCATACTCCATTTGTATTCATCGTATGTAAAAGCTGCATCTTGTTCAATGCTCCACCAACAAGTTGCACACCGCCTGTCATCTATGTCAGCATTGTATACCTCAAAGCTTCCGCTGACATTTTCCCACCACATGGTGTAAAAGAACAATGTGTTGAGCGAATTATTTTTGAACTTCCATGAAAACGAGCCTTCAAACATTATGTAATGCTGGCCAAGGTCATCGTCTTTGGATTTGCAGCTAGTCGTCAAACCCATCTCTGGACCTAAATTATTAATTAGGTAAATTACATAGTAGCCCCTCAGGTTTGAGCTCTATTGCAATCTCATACAACATCTTTAAAACATTTCACTTTCATACCTCAAGTACTATTTTATTTCAATTTCATACAACCGTTAGATTTTCCATCCATGGATCTGTTAAATACTGACGTGGCTGCCACATATATAACACGTGGCTGCCAAATGTCTGCCACGTGGCAAATAAAATAATTTTTTTTTTTTTTTTAAAAACCTGAAATTGGAAGAAAAAAAAAAGGTCTGAACCCAGAAGAAGAAGAAAGAGAAAGAGAAGAAGAAGAAGAAAGAGAAAGAGAAGAAGAAGAAGAAAGAGGAGGGAGGAGAAAGAAGAAGAAGAAGAAGAAAAAAAAAAAAAAAAAAGGTCCGAACCCTGAAAAAGGAGAAGAAGAAGAACAAGAACAAGAACAAGAACAAGAAGGAAAAAAAAAAAAAAAAAAAAGGTCCGAAGAAGAAGAAAAAGAAAGAGAAGAAGAAGAAAAAAAAAAAAAAAAAAGGTCCGAACCCTGAAAAAGGAGGAAGAAGAAGAAGAAGAAGAAGAACAAGAACAAGAACAAGAAGAAAAAAAAAAAAAAAGGTCCGAAGAAGAAGAAAAAGAAAGAGAAGAAGAAGAAAAAAAAAAAAAAAAAAGGTCCGAACCCTGAAAAAGGAGGAAGAAGAAGAAGAAGAAGAAGAAGAAAAAAAAAAGGTCCGAACCCAGAAGAAGAAGAAGAAGAAGAAGAAGAAGAAGAAGAAGAAGAAGAAGAAGAAGAAAGAGAAAAAAAAAAAAAAAAAAAGAAGAAAGGGACCGAACCCAGAAGAAGGAGGAAGAAGAAAAAGAGAAGAAGAAGAGAAGAAGAAAGAGGAGGAGGGAGAAGAAGAAGAAGAAGAAAAAAAAAAAAAAAAAAAAAGGTCCGAACCCAGAAGAAGAAGAAAGAGAGAGAAGAAGAAGAAAGAGAAAAAAAAAAGTGACAAATATGTTTTTTTTTTTTTTAAATTAAAAAATTATTTTATTTGCCACATGGCAGACATTTGGCAGTCACGTGTCATATATGTGGCAGCCACGTCAGTATTTAACAGATCCATGGATGGAAAATCTAACGGTTGTATGAAATTGAAATAAAATAGTACTTGAGGTATGAAAGTGAAATGTTTTAAAGATGTTGTATGAGATTGCAATAGAGTTCAAACCTGAAGGGCTACTATGTAATTTACCCTTATTAATTATAACCACATGTCTCTTCAAAGTACCGCTGCCTAACAACAGCAATAACAAGACAATGAGCAAGGCGAACGGCATAATCCTCAACATTGCTCGAATACAAGGTTTGTTTGGCCCGCACCCTTTAAATATTCCATGACAATATCTGTTTATGGAACATGACAATTTTATTTTATTTTTTACCTTTTTTGAGAAAGCACGATTTCCTATTGGGGGGATCCTAGAAATATTATCTATTTAAATTATATTTTACGTACCGCACGTGATGTTACATTTGATAGTTTTGTTTTTTTTAATACATTGATTTCTTATTCGGTTAAGTCACATAATGGGCAAACTAATTTTGTATCAAATTCTCCATCCATAAGATTCGAACTTAAGACCTCTCACTTCCAAATGAAGAGAAATATCACCACACCATAGTACTGAATGATTTTTTTAACAATTAATATGCATCATGTGATTTACAAAATATAAATTAAATAAAGGGAACTTTAACAAAAAGCACCCGGTACTATTCAGTTTAACGAAAAACCACATTTTTACACTAAAAAGTCAATCCTGGTACTATTCACTTTACCCTTTATTTTGTCCTTATCATTAAAACTCAAAGTTTTCAAGCCATTTTCATTAGTTTTCCTTTAAATAAATGACCTCCATAGCATTTTTCATTTTTTTTCATTGAATGAAATATCTATTTAAGGAATATGACAATATCTTTTTATACTTTAATAGAAGCTTGGAAGATTCGGTTGCACAAGGAGGAAGAAGATCAGTCATAATCGAACTTGCTTTAGGCTATATAGGAATGACTGAGTTCCGTCACTCAAGTAAAACGTAATTTGCAAAATAATTTTCATCGGGAATAAGATATACAATAATTCTTTTTTGTATGTTTGGCAATGCTGAAATTATTCATAGAGACCAAATTTTGTTTAGAAAAATGTTAGACAGATCATATTTTTAAATTATATTTTGTAAACCACGTGATGTATCGTTCAATTGTTGAATTTCTTTTTTAAATCATTAAAAAATAACTCAATTATTAACCTCTACATCAAGTGGTCAACAAAAATTAAATTAAACAGAGGATCTCCATAGTATTTTTCATGTTTTGTTAAAGGAAATATATGTTTATGTTATAGTATGAACTAGCAAGGAACGCCCCTAAAAACCGTACGAAAATTTTGTATATAGTACTATTTACATACAAAGGATAATACTTGAAGTGTATTACATACTATTTGCATACAAAAGATTTGATAGATAGCCTTATTAAAAATCGTATAAAATCTACAAACAATCAAATTGAGAGGCATAGCAGCATAAGACCCCTCTCTACTTTGAACTCCCCTACATATTTTACAAAAATTAAAGACTAAATTAAATAAAAAACATCCAACAAAATTTAATCACAAATTTCTTCTGGGTAATTATCAAAAATCGTAAAAAAGAAGAAGATTAAAAGGGTCAAGGGAAATAATTAGGAGAAGAGTTAAATACTAATAAATCAAAAGAAATTTGTGACTAAATTTGTGATTAATGACTAAGAGTTAAATACTAATAAAAAAAATCCAACAAAATTTAATCACAAATTTCATCTTGATGTGTATTACATACTAATCACAAATTTCATTTGGGTAATCCCTTACTTTGTAAATCTGTAAGACCCAATGACTATGAGTCAATCTGGAGATTTGATATAACATCTCAGAAATTGAATGAATAATTCAAATAAAATGAAATCAAATTAAAAGAACCCATAACTTCAGAAGAAAAAAACAATTTCCTAAACCTTGAAAATTTAAACGAAGAATTCTACAAAAAAATAAATCAATCTGATAAAGACGTAAGTAAATTCATTTCATAAAGATGAATTCATAAGCTCAACACAGTTAATTATCCAAAAAGTACCAGAAGTTATCCACAACTTAGTTTGTTTTTTCATGGTGTAAGGATATATTTCCAACAGTTCTTTGTCATTTGTTTATATGCATTTGCACCTGCATCTGCATTTGCTGCAGATTATATTTGCACCTGCACATAGTTTTACCTCTTTGGGTTCGATGGAGTGTGCAGCCAGTCAGACTTGCTAGAGAGTTTTTGGTTCGAACTGAAGTCGAGCATGAACGAAGAGATGGATGAGGAAACTGAATTTTCTCGCTATGTTGTCGAAGGGAATGAACGACAGCTAAGAACTCAGCAGACTGAAGGGCAGCCTTGTAATAGCACAAACTAAGCAAAAGTCGGAACTACACTGTGCTTATGAACAATTTTTCAGTTGCTTTTCAGTTTTAGTATATATTGAATTTACCGAAGGAAAATAGGGGGAGCTCGGCACACGAGAAGAGAAGGGAGATCATGTAGTATGTCTTTATTTATATTAATAAGGGGACAAAAATTTGTTCTCTAAATAATATAAATTGCATACATAATCTACTAATATTTCCACAATTATATTCCTAATTAGATTAAGATTTTGTGGAATATGCCAATATTTTTTATAACTTCATAGGAGCTTGCAAGACTCTGTTGCACAAGGATTGGGAGTGTCGAAATTATAGTGATTAAATTAAAATAATATTTATTCACTTTTAGTATGGCGATAGCACTAGTGAGTTAGATAGTTGTTAGGGGAAAAAGTCAGTAAGAATCGAACTTGCATCTGGTTATATAAGAATGATAGTTGTTAAGGGGGAAAGAAATAAAAAAGAATTGAACATGTATCAGGTTATTAGAGATTATTGATTTCCGTCACTACTGTAAATAACAGTTTTACTTTTGTTTTACATATTTAACTTTGGGGTTTCATTGTAACTTATTTACGGTTTTTAATGTTTGACCGTTGTGAGATTAGCATTTTTTTTTTTGTCAACGGTACGAGATTAATAAGGTTTCTGATAATGATGGTAAGTGATGATGCGTTTATCATACAGAAATGAATTCATAATTTTCATCTGAAATATGAAACGGAATATTCTTTTTTCTATGTTTGGCAACGCTTAAATTATTCATAAAGGCCAAATTTTTAGGGAAATGTTAACGAGATAGTCTTTTATTTTGGAAGAGATTTTTCAATGTGACCGTACATAGGGTAGTACATCACGTGTCACTATACAAATTGTGAAATATATATGTTAAAAAGTTAATAACTTAAAACATAAAATTTTTCACCACTTATATAAAAACATGTGATGTACCCCTGTGTTCCGGTCACAACTAAAAATTTCTCTTATTTGGAAGCCTGGTGATATGGCATTTGATAGTGAAATTATGATATTATCTACACTAATGAGATGAGATGAGCTTAGTCTCATAATGAGTCCACAATAATGTGGTTCAAATTTGCATATAGCGAGAATCAAACCTAAGATATCTAACTTACAAATAAAGAGAACATCATTAAACCGTAATACTAAGTGACAAACGCTAATTAGATTTAAACACCTAAGATTAAAAAAATTAAAAAAATTATCGAACATATATGCTTTTTAGAATTTTAATTAAGGTGCTTAGGTACCTTAGGTCACATTAGCATTTCTTTATTGATCAAATTAAAAAATATTATTGTAATTTTCGAAATTAATATTTTATATTGATTTCTCAATTTTTCCTTTAATTAGTTGAGAGATTCTTTTTTCTGCCAAATTTTAATGTATTTTAGATGTGTTGACTCTTTTTTTTAAGGAGATAATCTTGGTTTTCCATTCAAATATTTATCCAATTATTATATTATTTTTTTGTACAAATAATTTTTTCTCCTAAAATTAAAATATAATTTTATCTTCAAGATAACAAAAATTGTGGATGTGTAGACACCTTCTGATCTTCATCAAGATCTCAATGTAAGAAGGCAATGTTGACGTCGAGTTCATTGAGGTGCCAATTTTGGGTAGCGGCTAGAAGAAGCAGACAAGCTTGGCGATGGGGGCAAAAGTTTCTTTGTGATAGGTCTTCAATTTAATTGTAGCCCCTTGCCACCAAATTAGCTTTGTAATAGTCGACGGTGCCATCCAGATTTTGCTTGATTTTGTACACCGAGTTACAATCGACATGTTTCTTCCCGGGTGGCAAGGGTTGTAGTGTCCATGTATAGTTAGCCTTTAGACAATTTCTAAAGGAATTGTCAAATTATAAGAGTTAACTTACAATTGATGGCTGATGCAGCAATCTAAAACCTTATGTCAAATTTTGTATTTCTCCAACCGAATTGTCAAATATTATTTTATTATTTAAATAGAGCTTTAAATTATTGTAATTATTAAAAAAATGTTGAAACAAAATTTTGATTGATTGAAATGTTAGTGGAATAAGAGACCCACTATTAAAATGAATTAAAAAATAAATTTGACATTGGGTCAAATTTGACATCAAATCACTAAGCCTTCAAATCCAGTCAACAAATAACAATTCGGTTGGAAAGACTTTTGATGTCAAATATGTACAGTAGCATTCCACTTAGGATTTGGTGCTCTTAAAGCATCTCCAAAGGAGATGTCAAATGTTAATTTGATGGCTGACGTGGCAATGTCATATTTTCTCTTTTTCCAACCGATATATTTCTTTGTTATAAATGATATTTGTAGGATCCATTTTAAAAGGAAATCAATTAAAATACATTTTCAAGATTTATAATTGGTACATTAATGGAATCCACACAATAAAATAATTTAAAAAAATGACATCACCTTTTTTCATATGTCAAATTTGACATATGAAAACTCATATGTCAATACACATAGGATTGACATATCGGTTAGTGCTCACTCCAACCTTCAAATTTGATTACATGGAATTCCACATAAGATTTGACATCTCTTTTGGAGATGGTCTTAGGGTATCAAATCTTTTGGTGCATGGCAAGACACCATTGAGGCTTATTCATTATCTGCAACAAAGAGCTTGGTTTGACCTCCGTTGTGATACTTTGTCCCGAAATTTATTATTTAATTTATTTTACGGTTTTGAGAAAAGTGATTTAAAGGTCATTTTAAATTTCACTTTGGTTAATTCATTACCGTAAAAGTAGTAAATCCCACAATGGTTTCGCTTACTATTTGAGCCGAGGATGCTCAAATTTGACCCTAAAACTGTGAAGCTTCACAATTTGGTGACACTAGGCCGAACCAAAACAACCTTTCACTCTAGTAGTAATCCTTCAATTTAATCGAGGCTTATTTAAGAGGGTTTTAACGAAAAGCCCACGGTACTGTTTACTTTAACGAAAAACCACATTTTTACACTAAAAAGTCAAACCTGAAACTATTCACTTTACCCTTTATTTTGTCCTTATCATTAAAACTCAAAGTTTTCAAGCCATTTTCATTAGTTTTCCTTATTTTTTTCTATGCTTCCTGAAAACTCGAAATTAATCTTATTTTCTCTTTCTAAACTAAAATATCATCACTTTGTACATTGGAACTCAAACATTCACTTCATTTTGATGAGATTCCGTCAATTCTTTCAAAAGGTCGTGACAAAATTGACGATATTTTAGTTTTAAGGGAACTTTAACGAAAAACCATATTTTTACACTAAAAAATCAATCCTGGTACCATTTACTTTACCCTTTATTTTATTCTTATTATTAAAACTCAAAATTTTCAAGTCATTTTCATTAGATTTAAAGGAAATGCAAGATTAAGTTCGAGTTCCTGTGACATAACAAAAAAATAAGCCTTTAATCAATAGAAGGACATCATCATGCACAGAAATCAATCAACTTAATCAATATCTATCAAATATACATATTACAAGTTGATCTTGCAAAGAAGTTATGCAAATTCCATAGTAGTGGGAAGCAGGGATTCGAACCTTCATCTTCTCATGTAGATCTTATAACGTGCATAACATGTTTCAAGCTGAGAGCTCTAACAATTTCAATTTAAGTACACTTAAGTATTCATTCTGAGAGCGTCGACAGCCATGTCTATTTTAGACCCACAAAGGATTTAGAAATGTAGCCCTCAACTAAATTAGTTCCTCTTTCATATTCAGACGGCTTGTAAATCCAACCTTGACATGGTTGAGGTTGAATTCAGCCATTGAATGACCATGATATGTAACCTCGCCGTCACGTTCAGTTCCATACATGTAGAAAGGTGCGTCCTTGAAATCGAAATTAAGGAATTGTTTTGAACTAGCAGCTCCCAAGGTATACACAGGACGATGCTAGAATGAACAGTGAGTCTGGGCAATGATCATGCTTCTGTACCAGAGCTTTTTTTTTCCTCAACTAGCTCTTCTGCCAATCCTGACTATAAGGAACCTGCTGCTTGTACATATTGAAGCACTCACACCTGCACAAATCTGAGTTGACCTGGTCGGTCCATGGGACATCATGAGTATGTGAAATGAAACTCACTTTCTTGTTGGCTCGAGAGTATAAGAGGTGGACTGCAGAGTTTTAACATTTGATACTTGACTCAATTTTGATAAGATGCGCAAAGAGAAAGACCGAGGAGGCTGATGTCGATGCCTATAGAATGAGTATGTTGAAACTACAATGACACAGTGAGTCCCCACAAGAGTCGTATTTTAGGTGGTGCTTTGGCTACTACAATGAATGGACTGGGAATGAGAAAGTAGTTGGGAAGGCAATGGAAATAAATTGGTAGAAACAACAGTAGTAATAAAAAGCATCATCAAAGTGAAAAACCGCAAAAATTACATTACACAGAAAGGAGCTAAAAATATATGCAAAGGTTCAATCCGCCAGTCTGTTCCCAATAAACTAAAAGTTTGCAAGCTTCTTGACATTGATATTTCTCGTTGGAGGCTTAGAGGTGAAACCTGCATAAGATAGGCTGACGGCTGACGGGGATGGTGCAAAACTTTGATAAAAACACATGATGATAGCAATACATTATACATTACAACATGCTTAAAGAGAAAACCCCATTCACTCTACGAAACTAAAATCTTGAAATATTTTGAACAAAGGCACAGAATTTGCATTTGCGGAAACAACAACATACCTCAGCAAGAACGAATGAACCAAAGAATATATAAAAAAGTTGAACAAATTCAGACACACACATGTTCAAAAGTCAAGCACCTACATAAAAATCCCTACTCTACCAAACAAAAAAAAAACATAAAAAACATAAAAATCCTCAGAACTAAATCATTTCTAATTTTTTAACATCTTCCCAAAAATCGTGCCCATAAATCTGCAAACTGAATTACACTTGAAAGGCTGAAAAATCAGTCCAGCAAAGACAATATTCTATTTATACAACCGAGAAGGATGCATGTATTAAAAACATACAACAACAACAACAAAACCTTTTCTCACTAAGTGGGATCAGCTATGTGAATCCTAGAACGCCATTGCACTCGATTTTGTGTCATGTCTTCCGTTAGATCCAAGTACTCTAAGTCTTTTCTTAGGGTATCTTCCAAAATTTTCCTAGGTCTTCCTCTACCCCTTCAGCCCTGAACCTCTGTCCCGTAGTCACACATTTGAACTGGAGCGTCAGTAGGCCTTCTTTGCACATGCCCAACCCACTCATTCCTAATCTTATCATTTCTCGTGAGCCCACACCTCCAATGAAGCATCCTCATCTCCACTACACCCATTTTGTGTATGTGTTGATGATTCACCGCCCAACATTCTGTGTCATACAGCATCACCGACCTTATTACTGTCCTATAAAATTTTCCCTTAAACTTCAGTGGCATACGACGGTCACACAACAAACCGGATGCACTCTTCCACTTCATCCATCCCGCTTGTATTCCATATATTCTGTCTTTGATCGGTTTAGGCGAAGACCTTTAGATTCCAACACTTCTCTCCAAAGGTTAAGCTTCGCATTTACCCCTTCTTGAGTTTCATCTATCAACCCTATATCATCTGCGAAAAGCATACACCAAGGAATAACATCTTGAATATGTTTTGTTAACTCATCCATTACCAATGCAAAAAGGTAAGGACTTAAGGATTGTTGATGCACAAAATCAGTGAGGACTTTGGTACAACAGAAAGTATTAAGTTTGTGACCTTCGCTAGATTGCTCCGGTCATTAGTGTAGATAAGTATGTAAAAAGATAGAGACAAGAGAGCAAACACAAGATGTACGTGGTTCACCCAGATTGGCTACGTCCACGGAGTAGAGGAGTTCTCATTAATTGTGAAAGGTTTACACAAGTACATAGGTTCAAGCTCTCCTTTAGTGAGTACAAATGAATGATTTAGTACAAATGACATTAGTAAATATTTTGGGAGAATGATCTCCTTTTATAGAAGAGAGTTTCTAGCCTTGTTCTGACATTGACACGTGTCGTGTTGTGATTGGCTTCCGATGTTGACACGTGTCGAGCTATGATTGGCTTCTTTTAATGTCGACACGTGGCGCTCTGTGATTGGCCTTCTGGTTCGATTGGGGACTTGCAAGATCCAAGCCGCTGAGTAATCACGAAACTTCTAAACACCGAAGTGTGGTATCGTCTTCACTTGCCTTATCTGTCTTATAGATAGATGTGACATCTTCTCTAGAAGTATTATTCCTCCGTCCAGGGGTGACATCTTTAACTGGTGGAGATGCACAAGGTAATGTATCAATTTCACTTGAAGCTTACTTGTAGTTTCAGGCTTAGTCAAGCGCGTACAAACCATGTAGTAGGAGTCCCTCAAGTCGCTGAGCTAGGAGATCTGCTGAAAGAGGTGACAGACAAGGTAAGCAATTAGTTCTATATCAGAAGTTTGATTTCGAGTTCCGACTGATTGTTCTCATTCTCCTTATCTTGCAGGCAGCATGGAGGATAAAGAGAAGAAAATGAGAAAATATGATATGAGATACTTATGCTTTTGAAGAAGTAACTTTCCACATGCTTGTTCTTGAACTGGGCTGGAGGGTTTTCTGGTTACCTCCAGAGTATAAGGCCGACTGAAGAATTTGAGGGTCAAAACAAGTCCATCAAATCTAGAGTACGTTCGACCCTGCTAATATGGGATACTTTTGTTGTTGACAAAGTAGTGTAAGTATCGGCACGTGTTCTGTTACGCTTGTCTCCACATGCTTCCTTATATCCTTCTCACTTGCCCTATCTGTTCCTCAGGCAGATGTGGTATCTTCTCTGGAAGCATAAGATGTTGAAGATGAGTTCGAGAGCAATGTCAGGTAAGTAATCAAGTAAGGGGTTCCAGGCAGTCAGTTCCTGACTAGAAGCTTGATTCCAAGTGCTGATTGATTGCTCTCTTTCTCTTTGTCCTGCAGGTAAGAACAAAGCCAAAGAAAAAGACAGGGAAAAAGCATGATATGGGATACTCTTGCTTTTAACCCTAATGATATGAGATATTCTTGCTCTGGTGTAGCTTGTTTGCAGAGGTATTATCGGGGGGAAAGAAAGCTGAGTATTTCGAGAGGCTTCGTTGGGAGTGCCCTCTCAGATATGAGGAAGGGTTGAGCATTTTTGCAGGTCTGCCTGTCCGTTGAGGATGGAGATCGACATATATAGGAGTCTCCCTAACAAGAAATAGTAATGCTATTCCTTTACCCTTCTTGGTCATAGCACTGTAGTGGGAGCTGCTAGCTTCACGTGTTTTAACTCTGTCGGAGCATTTTGAAAAAGTGGTATGTGGTATCTGGAAAGCTGATGTTGCGTGTGAAGATTACAGACAAGCTTTATCCAATGAGATCTGGCTCTTGAAGTTGAGAAAGCGATGCCTCTTCGGTTTTCGAACAAGCGATCCTGTCGGGGATCTGGCTCTCGAGATTCGGAGAACGGTGCCTCTTCGATTTTTGAGAAAGCAATCCTGCTGGGAGTCTGGCTTTTGAAATTCAGAGAGCGGTGTCTCTTCGATTTTTGAGAAAGTAATCATGTGAGGAGTCTGGCTCTCGAGATTCGAAAGGCGGTACCTTTTTTATTTTGGAGCAAGCAATCTTGTTGGAAGTGTTTTCTCGAACGTGAGTAAAGGTTGGGCATTTTTGCTAGTCTACCTTGCCACGAAGCACAGAGGTTGACACACATGGACTTTCCAATTATCCAGCAGTGGTGCTATTTCTTTACCCTTGTGGTTAATAATATGGTAGCTAAACCTTCAAAATTTATGTGTCTAAACTTTGTTAATGTTGTTTCTTGGCTATTCTTTTACCCTTCTTGGTCATAACGATGTAGTGGGAGCTGCAAGCTTCACGTGTCTAAACTTTGTCAAAGATCTTTGGCAAAGTTATTTGTGGTACCCATGAGCTGATGTTGCTTGTGGAAAGTGGATGACTGAACAATAAGATTCACGTGCTTTCTACTTTACCAGAAATCTTCGACAAATTGCCCGTAATTTCCGTAAAGCTGAGTGTGCATGTGACAGGTGCTGACAAAGCTGAGAAAGCAGGTGCCTCTTCGATTTCTGAGATCGGCCCTCATGGTCTCTGAGCAGCCCAGCTTTTGAAAAAGCAAGCGCCTCTTCGATTTCTGAGATCGGCTCTCGTGGTCTTTGAGCAGCCTAGCTTTTGAGAAAGCAAACGCCTCTTCGATTTCTGAAGCTCCGTCGAGTGCAGATTTTTATAGAGGCTGGCATTAAGTTCCAAAGCACACTTGAATCTTCACCAGTAGAAACTCCCTTTTTGCACTTCTAAGATCTTGATTTGTCTGACCTCTTCTCTCTTCAACACCTTTGAAAATGTTTGGCCCTTCCGACCGTTGTTTTGATTTGAACCTTGGTAAAGAGGCAGCCGCGCCTTCTCCAGACAACATATGGCGCATATCATTCTTATCCCCTACTGGTCATCTTACCATTAGGGGATTCCGTGATGAAGAATGATATGACTGCTGCGGTGGTGGCCAGGAACATTCTCACTCCCAAAGATAACAGACTTCTTTCCAAACGGTCTGATGAGTTGGCTGTTAAGGATTCTCTGGCTCTCAGTGTTCAGTGTGCAAGTTCTGTGTCGAATATTACCATATGCGCACTAGATTGTTTTGTAAGGGTTGAAGAGCATTCAACCTCTTTGTAATATTTGATGTCAATTATTGGATGATACGTTTTGTAAGGGTCAAATACGAGCTCAGGTGGGGCTCGGTGTTTTGGCGTCAGTTGAGATTATTGCTTTGGATGATACGTTTTGAAATTACTTTGAGATGGATAAGAAGTTTTAGGATTTTTTTTTTTTTTCGATGGGGTATCCGAGATCTTGTGCATTAAAATGGTCTAATTGTGAGGATTGCTTTGAAGATAGTATATCAAGGCAAAGTTCCAATATTGTTTCCCATGGTGATTGAGGAAAATGTGCAAGGTTCCAATATCCTTAATTTTGCAAATCTTTTGAACATTTGATATTTTGTAATGTTCTAATGTTTTTTTATTATACTCTTATTTTGGATATGTAAATATATATTTAAAAGAAAATTGCATTTTTATGTTTTGGATGTGAAAATATGATATGTATATACTTATTTAGTATTACGTTTTTCATTTGATTATTTATTGGTTTAAAATATATTTTTCCTAACAGATAACGAGTCGAGTCATATTACCCGTTTATTTTAATGGGTGTTACACGACACGACCTGTTAAAATATCGGGTATGACACGAACACGAAAAACACAACACAAACGCTAGGTACTTGAAAGCATAAGGATACAAGCAATCAAACCCTATTTGGCAGTAGGACAGATGTTTCGCTGTCTTGTAGTTTTCAATCCAATTTCCACCAAGCACTAACTATGTTGCAATCGATCATGAAACGAAGAGCACAAAGAACAATGTTTTCATGTCACTTGAAACTCTTCATAACATGACCATTACTAACAAAAGTTATTTTACGGAAACATTGCACCATACCATGAAATGCAAGACCATGTATGAGAACTATAGTTATCCACATAAAACCATTACTAACAGAAATTTGTTAAGACAGTTGGAATGCTTTTGTTTAATTTCTTGTCAAGAAATTCGTCTTCTTAGGACGTGTCATGCTGCTTGGGCTGTGGGTTATGTGGCGGCTTCAGCAGTTTATTGGTCATGCCTTTATTCATGGGCTTGGTTTTTCAGAGGTTTGTGTTATGGTGGAAGTGAGCAATTCATACAAAATGCTCCTCCTTCTGCACATGTTCCTCCTCTGTGAACAAACAACAAAAACAAATAATTAGATTACAAATAAGAAAATATAAAAATAAAAGAAACGATAACTGTAACTACCTCATCAACTCAAACCTCCTCCGCAGATTGAGCCTCAACCTCAAACGCTCCTCCTCCTTAGAGGTTGATCGATATTCTCCCCAGTGAAAAATGGAAAGCCCTATCACAATCATTATGACACCCCAATACTGAAAATTCAACGATGCACTTTGTTATCAATTAACTTTATAAATAACTCAATTAATGCCTAATAGAATTAAGTTTGCAGATTTTACCTCGGTTTTTTTTGTGCGATCATGGAATATCATAGTTGATAGCCCAATAACTAAAATCATGGATATCGGGGTAAATGACGACACAAATACAGCATCCGTCTTCTTCGTCAAAGTGGTCCCCAAATACTGCACTAGACTAGCACAAATGCCCTAAAAGAGAAAGGTAAAAAAAAATACATAGTGTATACTAACATAACTTACTTAATGTTATAGATGTTATTAGTTTACAAAACTCACCACGAATACCCAGCAAAATGTGTTGAAGTCCCAAACCCATAACCCACTTGTAGGCTCGTCCATGAGTGGTGGCTAGGGCATTAACAAGGCTGGGGTCATAGCTGAAAACCTTACTATGATTGCAAGACATAAAGCCTCGACGTCGTACTTCTCCATTTTGTTTTCCTAAAAAAAACAAAAGTTCTAAGAAGAATTATATGCTTTCCACCACTAGAACATACTCGGCCTGATAAACAAATAAATCAAAACTATTTTAAAAATTATTAATCAACTTTATGATCTAAAACTATAACATTCTTACCATGAGTATATTGTAGCAAGCCGAGCACAATACTGAAGCGACCACAAGACACAATGGCCAGGTCCAGTTCTTGTAAAGAACTTGATGAGCTGCATTGGTCGGGCCATTATATTTTCCAATCAAGAACGCCCCATCAAAAATAGCCCCCAATTTTGTTTGGTTGCTCTTCTTGCAAATAGAGATCGACTGTGTTTTATTACCATAGAAATAAATAAATAAGTTAGCTTCTAATACAATACATAATAATATTAAAATGAGTTGGAATTAGCATAATTTGAACAAGGTTGTAGCGCACCTGAAGATTAATGATATAAAATATGTCAATGCGGGGATAACCGATTGCAAGCAAACAGTAAATTGGACTGGCAAGAATTTGGCACCAAAGGACAAGGAAGTCTGGGCTAAAGGATTGTTCACGAAAAGGAAAAAAGTAGTACTATAATTCTTATACAAAACTAAATCCGTGTTAAAAAAAATACTTATTTATGTTTCTCCTGTGTAATTACTTACTCGAAGACCAATGTGTGTATGAACAAGCAAGGTGTCATTTTAGGAAATGGTCTCCTGCATGAAATTTAACATTGTGTTAAATAAACAAGCTAATTCACATTGAATTAAAAAAAGAGAATGTCTCAAATACTAACCTCAAAATAGCATTAAAAAGGATAGTATGTTCGTAAAGAAATTGAACACATCAAAGGTGATGCCCTTTGACCTTGTGCACACTACAGTTGTGCTCCCCGCTATTGGCGGGATTGACACACCAATGATCCATTGGGCGACTTTACCCCATGCGGATCTAAACAAAACAAATTCAAAAAAGTTAAATATATTAAGTGTTTGAACATAGCATTGAGGGTTTGATATAAGTGTGAACAAACCTAGTGGAAGCAATGGGCGGCTTTGGTACATCTTCTTCATCAACACTTTGTTCATCATTGCCATCCTCACTGCTAATCTCGTCGTCCCCACCACAACTTGCACTAGCACTAGTTTGTTCATCGCCGTCATCATCACTTCTAATTTCGTCGTACCCACCACCGCTGCCATTAGCACTAATGCTACTCTCCCCACCACCCTCGCCACCCAATTCTCTTGTAAAATGACTATTCATCATGTATGTATACATAATCTAAATAAATAACATTGTTAAGTTCCATACAGGATGAATAGTCCTTTTATAAGAGAGCTGGGTGGCGAGAATGGTGGGGAGAGTAGCATTAGTGCTAATGGCAGCGGTGGTGGGTACGACGAAATTAGAAGTGATGATGGCGGCGATGAACAAACTAGTGCTAGTGCAAGTTGTGGTGGGGACGACGAGATTAGCAGTGAGGATGGCAATGATGAACAAAGTGTTGATGAAGAAGATGTACCAAAGCCGCCCATTGCTTCTACTAGGTTTGTTCACACTTATATCAAACCCTCTATGCTATGTTCAAACACTTAATATTTCTAACTTTTTTGAATTTGTTTTGTTTAGATCCGCATGGGGTAAAGTCGCCCAATGGATCATTGGTGTGTCAATCCCGCTAATAGCGGGGAGCACAACTGTAGTGTGCACAAGGTCAAAGGGCATCACCTTTGATGTGTTCAATTTCTTTACAAATAAAATATCCTTTTTAATGTTGTTGCTTACTACAATCATTTTAAGGTTAGTATTTGAGACATTCTCTTTTCTAAAGTCAATGTGAATTAGCTTGTTTATTTAACACAATGTTAAATTTCATGCAGGACACCATTTCCTAAACTGACACCTTGCTTGTTCATACGCATATTGGGTCTTTATGTAATTAATTACACAGGGGAGAAACAGATTTAAGTTTTTTTTAACACCGATTTAGTTTTGTATAAGAATTATAGTAAAACTATTTTCCTTTTCGTGAACATGTCTTTAGTCCAGGCTTCCTTGTCCTTTGGTGCCAAATTCTTGCCAGTCCAGTTTACTATTTGCTTGCAATCGATTGTCCCCGCATTGGCATATTTTATCTGATTAATCTTCAAGTGCACTACAACCTTGTTCAAATTATACTAATTCTAACTCATTTTAATATTAATATGCATTGTATTAGAAGCTAACTTATTTATTTATTTCTATGGTAACAGGACACAGTCGATCTCTATTCGCAAGAAGAGCGACCGACCAAAACTGGGGGTCTAATAATTACTTTTGGTGGAGCGTTCTTGATTGGAAAATATAATGGCCCGACCATTGCAGCTCATCAAGTTCTTTACGAGAACTGGACTTGGCCATTGTGTCTTGTGGTTGCTTCAGTATTGTGCTCGGCTTGCCACAATGTACTCATGATAAGAATGTTCTAGTTTTAGATCATAAAGTTGATTAATAATTTTTAAAATGGTTTTGGTCTATTTGTTTATCAATGGCTGTTAAGCATGTTTTAGCGATGGAAAGTATTTAATTCTTCTTATAACTCTATTTTTTTAGGAAAACACTATAGAAAAGTATGACGTCGAGGCTTTATGGCTTGCAACCATAGTACGGTTTACCACTATGATCCCCAGCTTTGTTATTGCCCTGGCCACCACTCATGGACGAGCCTACAAGTAGGTTATGGGTGGGGACTTCAACACGTTTTGCTGGGTATTCACGATGAGTTTAGTAAACTAATAACATCTATAATATTAAGTAAGTTATGTTAGTATACAGTTTGTAATTTTTTTTGACATTTCTCTTGTAGGGCATTTGTGCTGGTCTAGTGCAGTATTTGGGGACCACTTTACGAAGAAGACGGATGATGTATTTGTGTCGTCATTTACCCCGATATCCATGATTTTAGTTATTGGGCTATCAACTATGATCTTCCATGATCGCATAAAAAAACCACGGTAAAATCTGCAAACTTAATTCTAATAGGCATTAATTAAGTTATTTGTAAAGTTAACTGATAACAAAGTGCATCATTGAATTTTTAGTATTGGGGGTGTCATAATGATCGTGATAGGGCTTTGCATTTTTCACTGGGGAGCATATCGATCAACTTCTAAGGAGGAGGCTCGAGCTGAGGATGAGCGTTTGAGGTGGAGGCTCAATTTGCAAAAGAGGTTCAAGCTATGGAGGAATTATAGTTATCATTTCTTTTATTTTTATATTTTCTTATTTTTAATCTAATTATTTGTTTTTGTTGTTTGTTCGTACAGGATGAACCTTATGCATGTGCAGAAGGAGGAGCGTTCTGTATGAATTGCTCACCTCCACCATAACTCAAACCTTTGAAAAACCAAGCCCATGAATAAAGGCATGACCAGTAAACTGCTAAAGCCGCCACAAAATCCACAGCCCAAGCAGCATGCCACGTCCCAAGAAGACGAATTTCTTGACAAGGAATTAAACAAAAGCATTCCACCCGTCTTAACAAATTTCTGTTAGTAACGGTTTTATATGGATAGTTATAGTTCTCATACCTGGTCTTGTATCTCATGGTGTGGTGCAATGTTTCTGTCAAGTAGCTTTTGTTAGTAATAGTCATGGCATCAGCAACAAATCATGTACTGCACTCTAAGGCCAAGCGTTGAAATTGATTGTCATTTTGTGCGTGAAAGAGTACAAAAATACACTCTTTTGTTGCAGTTTGTAGCTTCTGCAGATTAGTATGCAGACATTTTCACAAAAGGAATGTGTTCTCAGTTTAGTATTCATTGTTCCAATCTTATGCTAGGTTGTTCCCAACATAAGCTTACAAGGGAATGAGTGTGTAACGAATGCTTAGGTTATGCCATGTGTCAAATGTGAAGAGTGGTCGTGTGTCATTGCATCATTGGGAGTGTGTTGAGTTAGTTATGCTGTTGTATTTAGATATATAGTCAAAAGACTCTGTAATCATTATCCAATGTAATTTTTGCGGTCTTTCAATTTGATGATGCTTTTTATTACTAATGTTGTTTCTACCAATTTATTTTTGTTGCCTTCCCAACTACATTCTCATTCCCAGTCCATTTCATTGCAGTAGCCAAAGCACCACCTAAAATACGACTTTTGTGGGGACTCATTGTGTCATTGTGGTTCCAACATACTCAGTATCGACATCAACCTCCTCGGTTTTTCTCTCTGCGCATCTTATCAAAATTGAGTCAAGTATCAGATGTTAAAACTCTGCAGTCCACCTTTTATACTCTCGAGCCAACAAGAGAGTGAGTTTCCAAATCATTTCACATACTCATGATGTCCCATGGAACCGACCAAGTCAACTTGGATTTGTGCAGGTGTGAGTGCTTCAATATGTACAAATAGCAGGTTCCTTATAGTCAGGATTGGCAGAAGAGCTAGTTGAGGAGAAAAAAGCTCTGATAGAGAAGCATGATCATTGCCCAAACTCACAATTCGTTCTTCAGCATCGTCCTATGTATACCTTGGGAGCTGCTAGTTCAGAACAATTCCTTAATTTCGATTTCAAGGACGCACCTTTCTACATTTATGGAATTGAACATGACGGCAAGGTTACATATCATATTCCTTCAATGGCTAAATTCAACCTCAACCATGTCAAGGTTGGATTTACAAGCCGTCTGAATCTGAAAAAGGAACTAATTGAGTTGAAGGCTACATTTCTAAATCCTTTGTGGGTCTGAAATAGACATGGTTGTCGACGCTCTCAGAATGAATACTTAAGCGTACTTAGATTGAAATTGTTAGAGCTCACAACTTGTAACTTGTAATGCACGTTATAAGATCTACATGAGAAGATCAAGGTTCGGATCCTTGCTTCCCACTACCATGGAATTTGCATAACTTCTTTGCAAGATCAACTTGTAATCTGTATATTTGATAGATATTGATTAAGTTAACAGATTTATGTGCATGATGATGTCCTTCTATTGATTAAAGGCTTATTTTTTTGTTATGTCACAAGAACTCGAACTTAATCTCGCATTCCCTTTAAAACAAAGAAAAATTAATGAAAATGGCTTGAAAACTTTGATTTTTAACGATAAGGACAAAATAAAGTGTAAAGTGAATAGTACCAGGATTGACTTTTTAGAGTAAAAATGTGGTTTTTCACTAAAGTGAACAGTATCAGAAGTTTTTCGTTAAAGTTCCCTAAAAATTAAAATATCGTCAATTTTGTCACGACCTTTTGAAAGAATTGGCTGAATCAAATTCTGAATTCCATAGATTAAATAAGTCCGAATATAAGCACAAGGACAAGCAAGAGCAACACAGAAAACTGTCCAACAATCTTAAGCTGTTACAACACCGTGATGTATAATATTAACAATAAGATGAACAGCACACAGAGACATATGACCAACTAGGCACAATGTTCACTGAATATCAACTTGGAAAAATAGTAGACTCGTTCCAAAACAATGAAGTCGTAAAATTGTCTATTAGAACAAGGTGAGAGGAATGTGAAGTTTGTCTATAGCAATCCATTAACTTCGTAAGTTTCCTAGTTTCTCAAATGACAGAATTCATACACTAATTATTGTTTGTGGTAATTCAGATAGATATTCAAGCTTATGAATCCACAAATACACACACAAATTGATGATGATTCAAACATTTATACATATATTTTATATATATAGAGAGAGAGAGAGAGAGAGAGGAACCTGAGCAAGAACTGGTTTGGGCAAATTGGAACCCTGGAAGAAAGCGACGGCTGCAGCTCCGCTGATCCTGCCATCTCCATCCAAATCTGCTCTCCTGAAGTAGGCTTCCAGCTGATCCGCATACGGACCCGCCATTTTCCTCCGGTCTCACACCACAACACCCGCTCAACGCAATCGCACACAAATAGATGATGATTCAAATCTTTATACATATACATATATATATATATATATATATATATCTAGAGAGAGAGAGGGGAACCTGAGCAAGAACTGGTTTGGGCAAATTGGAACCCTGGAAGAAAGCGACGGGCGACGGCTTCAGCTCCGCTGATCCTGCCATCTCCATCCAAATCTGCTCTCCTGAAGTAGGCTTCCAGCTGATCCGCATACGGACCCGCCATTTTCCTCCGATCTCACACCAGATAACCACCACACCCGCTCAACACAATCGCAATCCCCGAATCCCAAATCAAATCATACAGGATGTATACCACACATATACATATAGATACACAGTGGATAGAAATTGAATCTCTCTCTCAGAAATTCCTTACAGAAAGAAACAATGGCAAGTCGAATCGAATGCGTGGGAACCAGAGGTTGGTACTTGCAGGCTGGATCGAAGAGACGACGGAGAGAGAGAAATTTGGATATTAAATATTAAGAGAAAATGTAACTACAATACTCAGCCATGCTGGGTTGACCTCGCCCGACCCGAGACCCCGTGGGCTCTTCTTAGCTTCTACAGCCAGTTGGGGCCGGGCTTATTGGGCCCACTGAACCTGCAGTCCAGAACCCAGAAGATAAAAACAATTTTATTAGTTGGGCCAGCAACCCCAATAGTTTTTGGGCCCTAAACCGGCCTTATATTTTGATCTAATATTTTAGGAAGTTTTAACGAACACTTCCGGTACTGTTCACTTTTACCAAAAAACCACATTTTTATCTTTTTTGTTACCATTTGCTACACCTTTATTTTTCTTTTTTCATTAAAACTAAAAAAAATTTGGACTTTTCTTAACATTATCTAATAGTCTTGTAGATACTCATCTAGAGTTTGAAAGCTATCCAAATTCATAGATGAGGATCCTCTCCGGATCCTCTTTGTGGGGATCTTAGAGATTCTCACATCCTGACCGTTCATCGTATACCGTACGATCAGATTTTGTCAGTTGCTATTCGTGTTTAATTTTAAATAAAAAGTCAAATGATTTCTAACCGTACAATGTACGATGAATGACTAAGATGTCCTCACAATTTGGATCCGGTGTTTAATTTTTAAATAAAAAGTCAAATAATTTCTAACCGCACAATGTAGATGAATGACTAAGATGTCCTCACAATTTGGATCCGAATGGGATCCACAAATTCACTAGTTCTATATTGTTTATTGTGTTTGCTTGCAGTTCGCAGTTGGGTCGAACTGGATTACTAACAAGTATTCAGATTTCATAATTTCAAATCTTTTACAATTTGTTTCCAATAATCAATTCAAATAAGCAAATCCAAAAGATTAAATTCAAGCTTGTGATGCCCCTTGACCTTGTAGACACTATAATGGCACTCTTTACTATTAGAAGGATTGACACACCAATGGTCCATTGGGCAACTCTACCCATGTAGATCTAAAAAGTTAGATATATTTGAACATAGCATTGAGGGTTTGATATAACTATGGACAAACCTAGTGGAAAAAGTAGGCGGCTTTGGTACATCTACTTCATCATCACCTTGTTCACTGTCACCATCATCATTGTTAATCTCGTCGTCACCACCATCATTGCCACTAGCATTACTTTGTTGATCACCGCTATCATCACTGCTAATTTTGTTGTATCCACCACCCCAGCCACTAACAATAATGCTATACTCCCTACCACTCTCACCACCCAGTTTTCTTATAAAGGGACTAATCATCCTATATTATAAATAACCTAAGGAAATAATGATCATGAGTTAATTAATGTTTTAGCAGCATGTTTTTCCAACCTAATTCTTGACCAAGGCAAAGTCAACTGGTTGAATTAGAACTAGATACAATGTGGTATTTTCCATAAGCTGTTTTAATATGGCAGGCCAATAATAAATTGATAAGAAAAGCTATCTATATATCAGTTTATCATGGCACTTTCCAACACCAGATGCATATAAGCGAAACATAAAACAAAGACAAGTACAGAGAAAAGTCATAGTGACCAAAACAAAGACTTGTTACTCGACTAAAAAATTGCCCTGCTAAACAACTGTGGAGATAAATTGAGAAGAGCATAAAAGGTATGTGGCTGATTTCCTCGATTGCTTGAGGATTGATTCTCATTCATTATATAGGATTACAAAGCCTTAATGAACAAATATACTTTCTATACAATGTAATGAAGGAGCTACCTTAGGACTAAGGTAAGCCTGGGCCAACTATGAAATTTTTTCTTATAAACCTCTACTATAATCTATCAATTTGAATTTGGTCAACATAATGCCACTATCAACTGAATATAATTGTATTCATCAATTCAAATCAGTTTCAGTCCAACAAAGAAATTCAAAGGCTTTAGTTATTGATAACAAAGATTCGAACTACGGTTCTATAATGATCTCAAGAAAAACCATACAACATTCTCTAAGAGTTCCACTAACCTTGAATGCTAGATTTTTTAGAATGAATGTATTGCATTTCGTCAAATAACGTAAAGCAGATGGATTGCTTGTTGCAAGAGCAGTTTGCAAGTGATTTGCATCAACATGTTCATCGTCTAAGTCAATCACATATCTTCACCCCTATGAGTTGTAGAGAATATCATGTCCAAAGAGCAGCAGGTTCCTCTTTGCAGAACTTCGAGTTCTCCATAACTTTTGGACAAAGTGAAGGAGAATTCGGAGGAGACAAAAGAATTTAGAGGAAATGGCAAGAAAAAGAGGAAAAGAGATAGAAAACACTGAGAAATGAGTCAAATGATGAGTGTCATATTTACTTCTATTCGATTGTCGAAAATGGCAATAAAAAACCAACAACTCGTTTTTTCTATTATCGACAAAAATGGTTGTTATGGGTGAAGGGTAGAATGCAGTGTCTTTAGGGAGAAAGATGAACCATTAATAATATTATTGGAACTCGTAACAATGTTCACCACATCAAAATGGACTGGGCCGTTGGAAGTTTGAAATAACATTATTAGGACTCGTAAAATCATTATTTAGTCTCCCTGTAGGATACAATGAATTAGTACTTAAGGTAAAAGCATCCAAACTTCCAAAATACAATAAATTAGTACTTGAGGTAAAAGCATCCAAAGGAAATTGTCATGGGTTCCTCCACTATTATCCAAGCCAAAATGAGGATATTTATGATTTAGCTCTCTAATTGCACTATAATTAAGTCTGTATTTATATTGGTCCTAGTTCTGGTGCACCATATGCAATATCTGATGCTCTCCTCATAGAATCCCTTAATTACTTGAAAAAAGAAAAAGAAAAAGAAAATATTGTTGAAATTCTTTTTTCTTCATTGAAATTATTGATTACATTTTATCGATACCCCAATAAAACACTATATCTTCTTTGTACTTATTCATTTTTACCTACATTAATGAATCTCATACTTTACTTCAATATATATATATATATATATATATATATATAAGCCACAATTATAGGGTTCATCAATTAGCTTGCTTTTGATCTCACATTGAATGTTTATAAGAAGAAAGGGTTTCAAGTTCGATGTACCCTCAAACTTTGTAGTGTGTTTAATATTTAGTTTCAATTGACACATTGTAGTGAAAAAGTGTTGTTATATATTTTAGATATCCAACGGGGAATACCAAAGTTGAGTTCAAGGTGGATTTGTGGATATTTTAGTGTCAAATTTTTTCAGCATATATGACTCACTTTTAGGTCAAAATTGCATGTGTTTTTCCTCTAAAAATGATAAGGAGACAATGTTGAAATTATATGACAATCGGTAAAAATGGTAATCACATCCACATGCATGGAAAGGAAACCAAGTTAGGCACTTACTACACATCATTTTCAACCATTGAATCTTCATATAAGTAGTTCTATATCATGAAGACCACTTCTACTCATTTTTGCTTTCCTTCATCCCCTCTAATTTTTTACTACAATCTCTCAACATCAAGTCTAGTGTCCCTGTATGCTGACAGCCCAATGATATGTGCAAATTTTATTTTAGGGTAAACGACTGTTTACTACTCTAATGTTTCGTGGTTTTCAACATTTAGTACATCAAGTTTTTTTCGTCTCAGAGTCATACCTAAAGTGTAAATTTTGGGACAGTCTCATACATCCGTTAGTCAAACTGTTAAGTTTTTCGTTAACTGTGACGTGGCGCACTGAGTGGGCGCCACGTGTCATCCACGTTTTTTTTTTTTTTTTTTTCTTTCTTTTCTTTTCTTCTTCTTCCTTCTTCTTCTTCTTCTTCCTCCGACTGCAACTTTCTGCTTTTTTTTTTTTTTTTTTTTTTTTTGCTTCTTCCTTCCTTCCTCCTTCCTTTCCCTTTCTTCCCCTTCTTCCTTCTTCTTCCTTCTTCTTCCTCCGAAATTTGGGGAATGTTTTTTTTTTTCTTTCTTCTTCTTCTTCATCTTCTTCCTCAAAAAAAAAAAAAAAACACTTTCATCTTCCCCCAAATTCGGAGGAAGAAGAAGAAGAACGAAGAAGGGGAAGGAAGAAGGAGAAGAAGGAGGAAGAAAAAAAAAATTGAATCTGGGCAGATTCGGAGGAAGAAGAAGAAGGAAGGAGGAAAGAGAAAGAAGAAGAAGAAGAAGAGGAAGAAAAGATAAAAGTGTTTTTTTTTTTTTTGAGGAAGAAGAGGAAGAAGAAGAAAGAACGAAAAAAAAACAAACTTCCCCAGATTTCGGAGGAAGAAGAAGAAGAAGAAGAAGAAGAAGAAGGAGAAGGAAGAAGGGGAAGGAAGAAGGAGGAAGAAGAAGAAAGAAAAAAAAAACATTCCCCAGATTTCGGAGGAAGAAGGAAGAAGAAGGAAGAAGGGGAAGAAAGGGAAGAAAGGGAAAGGAAGGAGGAAGGAAGGAAGAAGGAAAAGGAAGAAGCAAAAAAAAAAAAAAAAAAAAAATAGAAAGTTGCAGTCGGAGGAAGAAGAAGAAGAAGGAAGAAGAAGAAAAGAAAAGAAAGAAAAAAAAAACGTGGATGACACGTGGCGCCCACTCAGTGCGCCACGTCACAGTTAACGAAAAAATTAACAGTTTGACTAACGGATGTATGAGACTGTCCCAAAATTTACACTTTAGGTATGACTCTGAGACGAAAAAAACATGATGTACTAAATGTTGAAAACCACGAAACATGAGGGTAGTAAACAGTCTTTTACCCTTTATTTTATTTTTTGGATGGTATCATAAGTTAGCATTATATTTGTGCCATCTCAGCAACAAGTGTGCCCCCACATAAGCAACATAACAAATATGTAACAGAATTAATGAAATCTTGCCAAAATGAAGTGAACATTGAGTTCTATGGTGCAAAGTGGCAATATTTTAGTTTTAGGGGAAAAATTAAGTTCAAATTCCAGGAAGGATAACAGAAAAAAAAAAAAGTATCATCATAAACATAAACCAGTCAATTTAATCAAAATCTATCAACTTTCAACTATCCAAATTACAAGTTGATCTTGCAAAGAACTTATGCAAATTCCATGGTAGTGGGAAGCAAGGATCTGAACCTTACTTAATCTTCTCATATAGATCTTATAACGTGCATAACAAATTACAAGTTGAGAGCTCTAACAATTTCAAGCTAAGTATGCTTAAGTAGTAATTCATATGACGGTTTTATTAAAGGGTAATGTTAGGTAGGCCAAATTTTTAAACCAAATTTTGTAAACCAAATAATGTGGATGTTGATGATTGAATTATTACTTAAGTATTGATTAACGTGCTTAATTCTTATGGTGACACTTTAATTTAAAATTTTGGTCTCCCTAACATTACCTTTTATTAAAACTGTTGTGACAAAAGTTATTACAACGGTATTAAGAACCTTCATCAGGAATTGAATGCCATACGATCTTAGGAAAATATGCTAGGTTGTGACTTCTAAGGATGGAAAAATAGCATTATGTAATCTTGCTATACTACAAATACAAAATACAAAACAACTCAAACGAGGGTAGTTGTCACCATCGCCACAACTCACCATCATTATCATCATCAAGGCTGCCGCCACCATGCCAACGACACCACCTACTAATATCATCGGCACCACAACCATCCACCATCATCACTGCCATCGCCATTACCACTACTAGCACATTTCATAACTAATATTTTTCATTTATATATTAATGACTCTATATGATACGATTTTTAGTACTTGCACAAATAAGGTTAAAATCACTGGAAATACTTGCAAGAGTACAAGACAATTGAAGTATAATCACTCATGCAAAGTTGTTGTCCACAATGATTGTTTGACTAATTTGTAATTAAATTAACTCTTAATTAATTATTAAAATGTATTTTTATCAAAGATTTGAGATTTTTGAATTTTAGAAGATTAAATTAACAATATAAGAAATTTGAAAGTTTGGAAATAATGGCAGCAAAAACAAAAGCGTTTTTTTTTAAATTAAACAATTATGGGAAAGACTAGGGGTTTAGCTATCATCAATAACAATCATATGCAATTTTACCAATTACTTATGAATTTTCACACACATGCTTTGAATGTTAGGTTTTCCTAATGCATATTTTCCTCGTGATGTTCAAACAAAAAACGTATATCTAACATGCAACCCGTCTGTGATGTTCACATCAAATATAAACATGCAAGACTCATTATGTGTTGTGAAAACCCTTTGAAAAACCATGCAACCATTAAGAGTGTGATGTTAGCCTTAAGTGAACTTACAATTACTAATCATAAGAAGCCCTCCTCAATTTCAGGGTGATGTTCCAATAGAAATTGCATCAAATTACTTATCTAAATATCCTAATGGTGATCAGACATTAAAATATATAGATAGTTTAATCGCGGTGATTAATAATTCAAAACAAGCATGCATCTATTTATAAGAAATTAATAAAATCACATTTCATGCTAAGGCTCATGGCCTCCCCTAGCAAAATGAATTAGTTACGCATACTCATAATAAAAACAAAACAAAAATATATCATTAACTAGAAAAATGTTGAAAACACCTTGTAGGTAAAAAGTCGGAAATTCTCCAAAGCTTTGCCAAGTTCTCCCAATGTCGCATAGAACAACCTATGGCTAAAAAGCCTTATTTATACTACCACAAATTAAAATCCATCATAGAAACGGTTTTCTAAAAACTAGGAAATAAAATAATAGGGTAAATTACATAATACCCCCTCAAGTTTGAGGTCTATTACAACCTCATACAACATCTTTAAAACATTTCACTTTCATACCTCACCTACTATTTTATTTCAATATAGTACCTCCGATATATTTTCCATCTATTGATCCGTTAAGAGCTGACGTGTCTACTACATTTGTACCATGTGGTTGCCACCTGTGTTACACGTGGAAAACTTTATTTATTTATTTATTTTTTTTTAAACCTGAATCTTCTCAACAATAAATAAATAAATAAAACTAAAAAATGCAGAACCCACCCCACCTTCCTCGCAACCCCTCCTCACTCCTCTTCTCATTCCCGAACCAAGCTTCCCAATCACCTCCCTCTTCTCTACTCTCTTCACCTAATCCTTTGTTATCGTGTCCACATCCCAACGCGATTTTGTTAATTGAGCTCGAGAGCTAGCTGTAGGTGGAAGATCCGATCGGGTTGAAAACCGGGTCAGATTGCTAATAGCAATCAGAGCAAGGGCCACACTAGAGCCAGTTGACGTTGTTGCCGGTGTCGAGCACCATGTAGAACGACTTCACCGGAGTCCCGATGCCGATCCAGGAGAAGTACTCGCCGCTGCCCTGACTAACGTTAGAGACGACGAGGGTAGAGAGGTCTTGGGGTTGGATCTCGGCGTGCATGGGCTCAAGATCCCCTCTTTTTATCCCCTAGAGTGCCAGTTGAAGCTTGGTGTGGAGCGAGTTCACTCGGGCTGAGTCGCGCCCGAGTTTGGTGAGGGTGAATGATTTGTAGTCCTTGTGCTGGGAATTGAATAAGGCGTTACGGGGGTGGAGCTAAAGGGAAAAGGCGGAGAAGTTTAGGGGTTGGGATTGCAGCGGTTGGAGGGACTCTGGGTTGAAGGAGGGGAGGTGAAGAGAGTGGAGAAGAGGGAGGTGGTTGGGAGGCTCGGGAGAGAGAATAGGTGGGGAGGGTTGCGGGGAAGGTGGGGGTGGGTTATACGTTTTTCAAATTTTTTTTAGAAGATTCAATTTTTTTTTTAAAAGAAAAATTATTTTTGCCACGTGGCACACAAGTTACAAATGTAGCAGTCACGTCATCTCTTAATGGATCAATGGATGAAAAATGTAACAGAGGTACTATATTGAAATAAAATAGTAGGTGAGGTATGAAAGTGAAATGTTTTAAAGATGTTGTATGGGGTTGTAATAGACATCAAACCTAATGGGGTATGTAATTTACCCAAAATAATAATAACTTAAAATCACACTCCAAATCTGACTATGAAATCTGCCTAGCAAACAAATAGCCACGTTTCTGAATCTTCAAGGCTCCAAAACAAGCCGAAAATGAATCATGTTAAAGATTAGGATCTCTTCTTCAAGTTCCAAGAAGAGCCGAAGCCCAAAATCCATTATCTTCCAGCCCAAAAGTCACAAACAAGCTCTATAGCCCAATCTGCCAACACTACACTCTGGGCAAAAATTAACTCGCCACGATTAGATGCTTCGGGATAAAATTATGAAATTTTGATACAACCTTCTTGACAGACTTACGAACCCGCTCCAATTGGAATCACTCAAAAATTCCACCGTTTAATTACTATATGCCAAGAACAATGTCGTACATTCTACATTGAAAATACATAACAAAGCATCAAAATCTCACCAAAATAAAAACCAAAATATACCAAGAATCGGGGAAAATATATAGTATATAAGCGACTCATTACTATACACACATTAAATTCCGTATTCAAAATTCATTGTTCTTTTAGGTTAACTAAATAAGAAAATTGACAAATTATAAAAAACAAGATTATGTCATTTTTATTTCTGTCATTTTGAAATTTCTCGTCCCAACACAGTGTAAGTGAATTTATGAAAATACCGAAGTATACAATCAAGATCTCAAATAATTTTACAAAAATTTATAGAAAACCATTAATGTATTCAATTATGATTTTAAATAAATTTATAAAGTTTATGTGTATTCCAAATATTACTGATTTGATAGGATTTTTAAAAGTGATGGATTTTGGAGTTTATATTGTAAATTAAGCCATAATAAATCTTGCCTTTTTCTACAAGATTTTGATGAGTTTGGTCATACCTTGTTTCTCATGATATCTTACTTGCTTATCACTCTCACCATTACAATCACTTGCTCTCCCATTTTCATCATCTTTATCTCCGGCTTCCTCCACGTCACACTGCATGCCTCATCCAAATCACAAAAGCCCTGATTTCCCACTTTGATTCATTCAACCACAATTGAGTCGGAGTCTCCCTAACTACTGCACAACCAAGAAGTACGATCGTCCCTCTAATCTCAAAACATGATTTTGTCCTTGCATGAAAGCACAAGCCTACATGTTTATGCAGGTGTGTATCCCACAATGAATCTCAAAATACTTGGTTATTGCTTACAGGTTGTGATGGCTGGTGACTTTGTTGGAGAGAAATTTGGTTGTCCCAAAGCATTGGTTTTTATAAAAAGATTGCTCATATGGTAATATCATGGTTTTCCACATCTGAGGATATAGGTGCAAAGGAGATGCAACTTTTTGTTATGATTTCGACCTCTAGTTTGTTTATCAGATATAATTTCTGATCTTGAATTTTAGTAATTTCATGACATCACAAAGTTGCAATTTAGTTAGGTTTTACAGGAAAAAGGGGAGATGAGAGATGAAATTGAGGGTAAATATGCAACCGTGGAAGAAAAACAAAGAGAAGAGAGAAACATGGTTATTCACTGAAAAAAATTGGGTAAGTACATTGCAATGAGTATGAACGATATGACACACTCTAACCCTTCAGATGCATTTAATGGTCAAGATTAAAATTAATAGAATTCACAAAAATTGTTCAAAATAAAAAATAAAAACTCATAAACTCCATTAAATCCACTTAGAATTCACTTTTGAAATTCAAATGGAGTTTATAAAACTCAATTAAAATTCTTTGAATTGAAGTCGTTTAATCACAAATAAATAAACGATTAATGATAATTTTACAGAATTTGTCCATTTATTTTTGTAAGGTTTGATCATCAAATGATTTTATATTGTATTATTTTTTCACAGATATAATATAATTTTAATATTAAACGATTTCGATCGCAAGATTGAAATCGAGGAATACTTCGCAAAAGTGAATTGGGAGGAACTCTCATCAAAAATTGAGTCAGGTTAATCCTCTTTGGTAATCATGTGGGTTTTCAGTAATAAAAAAATAATAGGGGAAGAATGGGAGAAACATGGTGCCTGGAAGAGTTGACCTTGGCAGTTGGGCAGCTGGGCAGCCAATGAGAGCAGCTCAGAAGATAAACTGAAATAAATCTCTCTCTCTCTCTTTCTCTTCTTAGATTCAGATTGATTGATTGGGATTTCGATTAGGGTTTCAGTTTCTTTCTTCTCGTCTTTCCTCCCAGACGAAACAAGAAGGAAGAAGATAATGGCGCGGGAATGGTGACCAAATAAACCAAAAATCCCATACAAAGCAGAAAAATGGCGTGGAAGAATGCGTTCGACAAGGCGAAGCCAGTGTTCGTGACGATATACGCAACCGTAATAATTGGGATCGTCTTCTCGTCTTTGTATGTGATATCCGCCATCTACTCCGGCAAGTCTGCCGCTGATTCCACCACCTCCTGGCTTTCCCGTCAGTTCCCCTTCTATCTCTCTCTCTCTTGATTTGCTTACAAGTGAAGTACCATTCAATTCATTTTCTGCAAAAGCTTCAATCTTTATCACTTACATTGCATATTCGAAACGGGGTTTTGAGATTTTAATAATTCAACACATATGTGCTCAGTTAATAATTAACGCAATGGACCTTGTCTTTCTAACCAATTACAAATTTTCAACTGCTTGCTTACATTTCCAAGTGATGAAACTGATTCAGCTATTACATCGTAACCGGGGAACATGAATGCAACCTCATTTAGGAATTATATGATCAAATTTTCTACCTTTGGTGTTTTTTTTTTTAATCTTTTCGGGTTGGGTTGGGTAGAACTAAAGGCGATCAACTCTGTGGTTCTTGTTTCTTCTTATACACCAAGAGTGTGAATTTTACACATTGTGGTTACTGCCGTTGTGTTTTGGAGTTGCCATTGGAGCTGATTTAGTCCGTTCGGTCTAAGCATGTGGGTTTGAGTTCTGCGCAGACTCCAAGCTTTGGATATATGCGCCAGATTTTGTGTATGTGATTTTGACGTTCTATTATCGATTACCCTGCAGTCAGTAATATTGTATAACTCGGGACTTTTTGTTTTGTTCAATGCACCCTTTGTTACAATGTTTTGTGTTTATTCAATAAGCAATCTGTCTATGATCCCAGTCTTCTCCCTTTGTTACAATGTTTGTGTTACAGATGTAGGTTCTCCTCCTTTAGAGCAAGCACCCAATGTTTCTCAACCAGAAATAGTTCAAGCAATAGCCACACCTTCACTAGGGCCTCAAAGCATGTCAACAAGACCTATTTGGGAAGCTCCCCCACGCACAAAGAAAATGCCACCTTTGAAGAAATTTAGACTGAGCAAAGAACTAGTTCAGCAAAGAGTGAAGGATAATGTTGTTATAGTGACCTTTGGGAACTATGCATTCATGGATTTTATCCTGACTTGGGTTAAACACTTGACTGATCTGGGGCTTTCTAACCTTCTCATTGGTAAGCTACCCCATATTCTCAGGGGTGCGTTTTTCTTTCTTTACGGCCTTTGCAATTTGTATACATTTCTTGTTCCACTTCCCAAGGAAAAAAATGTGCTTGTTTTTCTATTTTCATTTGCACCTCTGAGTTTGAACTTGATGGCTTAGGTGCAATGGACACCAAATTGTTGGAGGCTTTGTATTGGAAAGGTGTTCCGGTATTTGACATGGGCAGCCACATGAGCACAATAGACGTTGGATGGGGGTCACCAACATTCCACAAGATGGGACGAGAAAAAGTTATACTGATTGACTCAATTCTCCCTTATGGTTTTGAGCTATTGATGTGTGATACAGACATGGTTTGGTTGAAGGTACTTTTCAGCTAGCGTTCAAATTTTTAATTGTTTAGTTGCTTCGTATGGCATTATGAGTTATCAATTTTCTTGGAACAGGACCCGCTTCCGTATCTTGCTCGCTATGCAGAAGCAGATGTCTTAACTTCCAGTGATCAAGTTGTACCAACAGTCACCGATGACAGGCTGGACATTTGGCAACAAGGTAAAGATTTTTTTTAATATTTCTCTTTCTATCTCCTTTATCCTTTGTTTGCAGCTATTCCATGAGGAGGATTTCAGTATAACTGGCATAAGATCTGGTGATATAAAAATGTGTCCCACCACAAATGATTACTATGGGTCTAACCCTCAGGGAACTAGTATAGGATCCTAAACTCTCCTTATTTTTGTAGATACCTTCATTACTATTCTTGGATGTTTAGGCACTTAGAAAAGAAAAAGAACTACTGAATGTGCTTTTTGTCCTACTCCTAACGAACCTATACTAATATGTTATTCCGGTTTCTATTTAACACTCTATGAATATTCTTCATGTACATACCAAGTTGGATTAATATATATGTCAGTGTTGACTGTAGTATACTCTGGAATTCATACACATGCTGTATATTGCTGCAGTTCCATTCCTGGATTTAAAAGATTCCCCAGTGTTTATTTTTGAACATAGGAGTTGTGCCCATGTCAATGACTAATATGCTCACCATTCACACTCTACCCACATTGTTTAGTGCAGTCTAATTTTGACTCCCTCTTTTTCTCTAGTCACCCTTGTTTATTTTTATTTTAGAAGTTATTTGTTCGGTTATGTTTCTTTTTCATGATCAATAGATTTAAAGTTAACTCAAAATTTGAGAATTTTAAAAGATGTATCTTCACCTATAACAGTTGGTGCTGCGTACAACATTGGAATTTTTCACTGGCGGCCAACAGATCCTGCTAAAAGATTGGCTAAGGAATGGAAAGATATGCTTCTAACTGATGAGAAGATATGGGACCAGAATGGGTTTAATGATCTCGTACGAAGACAGTTAGGACCACCAGTTGATGGAGAGAGTGGACTTGTATATGCTTTTGATGGAAGTCTCAAGCTGGGAGTTCTGCCTGCGAGTATATTTTGTAGTGGGCATACATATTTTGTCCAGGTAGATCCTGTAGTTTTTATTTGATAGTTTGGGTATCTTTTCAATTTACAGTGTTATTCTTTATTTTCATCAATTTTGCTATCAAAGTTAGGTGTCTTTCAAGGACTTAATGCAACTAAGCTATAAAAGGTTATGTTTCACTTAAGCCCTAAGCTTTAATGCTTTAATGACAGGCCATGCATCAACAATTGAGATTGGAGCCATATGCAGTGCATACCACATTCCAGTATGCAGGTACCGAAGGAAAACGCCACCGACTACGGGAAGGCATGGTTTTCTATGACCCACCAGAATACTATGATGCACCAGGTACTAAAGGGAAATATCATTGATATTGTACCGTACATTGGATATCTTCTCAATCTTACTAGGATGCATCTTTCTTTCAATTTCTTGCTTAAAGTGAATGTTCGGTATCATCCTTTGCATCATCTCTGCCAAGGTTTCCTTCCAATCTCATGGAACTTGATCTTTCACATTAAGAAACCAAGGTACTATTTGGTAGCTAGAATGAGCATTGGAATAGAATGGTACATCTGAGAATTGGAGGGTAAAGTAGGAAGAATTAAAAAATTGGTATTACCTATAATATTTGGGGGAATGAACATTCTATAGGAATACTAGACCATCTCTAATAATTAAAACACCAGCTAATCTCTTTTTCCTTCAGAACTTCTAACCTCGTCAGCAATCAAAAAGTTTTGTGATTTAGAAGTGAAAAGTTGATTACTTGAATACACAGATACACTACTACAGCACATTTGTTCTTACTGATGACTATATTTATACAATTGACGCTTAACATCTTTCTCAACAAGGACTTTGCAAATTTATGCAGGAGGTTTTTTGTCATTTAAGCCGTCTATTCCTAAGAGCTTGTTGCTAGATGGGGAGCATAATGTTAAATCACATTTTACTCTTATTAATTACCAAGTATGTATGTGCTAACCTGATTCCATAATCTTTTTACATTGTGTGGGAGCGTATCTTAGTGTTACATCTTATAATTTTTATTCTAAATGATTTTGTTCAGATAAAACAAATAAGAACGGCTCTTGCAATTGCTTCTCTGTTGAATCGCACCCTGGTAAGAAAAATTATATATCTATTCTCTCTCTTTTATTTTATTTCAGTCTATATTTTGGACTGAAATGTTCTGGTGATATATGTGTGAATGAATTTAGTTTCGGATCATTAAATGAGTTTGAGTTTGAGTTTGGTTTGTTGTCGCTGTATCTCCATCGGCACCCGGATGCAGTGTTAAATGAGCAAGGGGGCCATAGAAACTTCTTTTCGAACGACTCCACTCAAAGTTGTTTGGGAGCATATGCTCCTATCAACTTTACCCGGGACACACAAAAGAAGTACTTTGATCCTATTAGACGGGGGAGGGTGAAGAAGCTAGGACAGAAGGGTAGAGTTCAAGAGAGCAAAATGCGTTTAGGAACGTGGAATATAGGAACCTTAACGGGAAAATCTATGGAAGTAGTGGAAGTTATGGTGAGGAGAAGGATAAATATTATGTGCCTACAAGAAACTAAGTGGGTTGGTAGTAAGGCAAAGGATCTAGAAAACTCAGGGTTTAAACTTTGGTATTCGGGCACAAATAGAACGAGAAACGGTGTTGGCATCATCGTGGACAAGATGTTGTAGATGTCAAGAGGGTAGGAGATAGAATCATGGCAATCAAGATTGTAATAGGACAAGAACTTATCAATGTGATTAGTGCGTACGCACCTCAAGTAGGGTTGGATACGAGTTCGAAGGAGAAATTTTGGGAAGATCTTGGAGACTTGGTGCAAGGAATTGCTCAGACGGAGAAGTTATTTATAGGAGGAGATTTAAATGGACACGTGGGCAGGGAGACAGGCAACTATGGAGGTTTTCATGGTGGCCATGGTTTTGGGGAGAGAAACGAGGATGGGAGATCAAAACGAGTTAGGGGTGAGGATCGGAGATCAAGAAATACCAAAGAGCGACCGTTTTCGTTACCTAGGATCTATCTTGCAAAAGAACGGAGAATTAGATGGAGATCTCAACCATAGAATACAAGCTGGATGGATGAAGTGGAAGAGTGCATCCGGCGTGTTGTGTGACCGCCGTATGCCACTGAAGCTCAAGGGAAAATTTTATAGGACGGCAATAAGGCCGGCGATGCTGTATGGCACAGAATGTTGGGCGGTGAAACATCAACACGTACACAAAATGGGTGTAGCGGAGATGAGGATGCTTCGTTGGATGTGTGGGCACACGAGAAAGGATAAGATTAGGAATGAGGATATCCGGGGTAAAGTAGGAGTAGCCGAAATTGAAGGAAAGATGAGAGAAAATCGGTTACGGTGGTTTGGACATGTGCAAAGAAGGCCTACTGACGTTCCGATTAGAAGATGCGACTATGGGACAGAGGTTCTGGGCCGAAGGGGTAGAGGAAGACCTAGGAAAACTTTGGAAGAGACTCTAAGAAAAGACTTAGAGTACTTAGATCTAACGAAGGACATGACACAGGATCGAGCACAATGGCGTTCTAAGATTCATATAGCCGATCCCACTCAGTGACTTGGATTTTCCAAGTCTCTAACCGAGAAGTTTTCCTCACTCGGGAAATTAAGGGAACACTACCCCAACCTACATGCTCCACTCAGAAAGCTTCAACATACAAGCTTTAACAAAAGAAAATTCAAAGAACTTAGCGAAGAAGGCTTTGGTGTATTTAACACAATACGTTGAAATGAAGGAAAGCTTATTTATTGATATCCCCGATAAGCTACAAATATGTACATATACATGAGTCAAAATAAGCACACAAGAGGGAGCCTTCACAAAGGTTGCTTAGGAGAAGTCTCAGCAGTCGGTAGAGCCCCAGAAAGAGAAGGCACCGGAGGGGGATCATTTGGAGCCTCAGTACTGGACAGAACCCTAGAAGGAGGAGGCATCAAAGGTTGATCATATGGAGCTTCATTACGCGGTACAGCCCCAGAAGACGAAGGCAATAAATGCCTTTGGAACAAACCCACAAATCTCTGATGATCAAGTAAAACCTGACCATCAGTTTCCTTCATCTGGTCAAGCTTCCTCTTCATGTTTGTAGCATAGTCATGTGCGAGCCGGTGCAACTGTTTATTCTCATGCTTGAGCCCTCTAATCTCCTGTTTGAGACTCATCACTTCAGCCGCCAATGATTCAACTTGGCGGGTTCGAGCAAATAGGCGTTGGGCCATATTAGACACAGAACCTGCACACTGAACACTGAGAGCCAGCGAATCCTTAACAGCTAACTCATCAGACCGTTTGGAAAGTAGTCTGTTATCTTTGGGAGTGAGAAGGTTCCTGGCCACCACCGCAGCGGTCATATCATTCTTCATCACGGAATCCCCAACGGTAAGAGGACCAGTAGGGGAGACGAAGGATGGGCGCCATATGTTGTCTGGAGAAGGCGGGGCTGCCTCTTCAACAAGGTTCAAGTCGAAACGACGGTCGGAGGGGCCAGACATTTTCAAAGGTGTTGAAGAGAGAAGAGGTCGGACAAATCAAGATCTTAGAAGTGCAAGAATGAAGCTTCTACTGGTGGAGATTCAAGTGTGCTTTGGAACTTAATGCCAGCCCCTATAAAAATCTGCACTCGACGAAGCTTCAGAAATCGAAGAGGCGCCTGCTCAGAAATCGAAGAGGCGTTTGCTTTCTCAAAAGCTGGGCTGCTTAGAGATCACGAGGGTTGATCTCAGAAATCGAAGAGGCGTTTGCTTTCTCAAAAGTTGGGCTGCTCAATGACCACGAAGGCCGATCTCAAAAATCGAAGAGGCGCTTGCTTTCTCAAAAGCTGGGCTCCCCAGAGACCACGAGGGCCGATCTCAGAAATCGAAGAGGCACCTACTTTTCCAGCCTTTTCCAGCCTTGTCAGCACCTGTCACACGCACACTCAGTTTTGCGGAAATTATGGGCATTCTGTCAAAGACTTCTGGGGAAGTAGAAAACACATGAATCTTACTGTTCAATCACCCACTTCCCACACGCAACAATAGCTCATGGGTACCACAGATAACTTTGCCAAAGTTCTCTGCCAAAGTTGAGCACGTGAAGCTTGCAGCTCCCACTACATCGCTCTGACCAAGAAGGGTAAAAGAATAGCAAAGAAACAGCACTAACAAAGTTTAGACCCATAAATTTTGAAGGTCTAGCTACCATATTATTACCCACAAGGGTAAAGGAACAGTACCACTGCTGGATAATTGGAAAGTCACTGTGTGTCAACCTCTGTGCTTCGTGGCAAGGTAGACTAGCAAACATGCCCAACCTTTACTCACATTCGAGAAAACACTCCCAATAAGATTGCTTGCTCCAAAATCGAAGAGGCACCGTCCTCCGAATCTCGAGAGCCAGACTCCCAACATGACTACTTTCTTAAAAATCGAAGAGAGGGTAAAGGAACAGTACCATTGCTGGATAATTGGAAAGTCCCTGTGTGTCAACCTCTGTGCTTCGTGGCAAGGTAGACTAGCAAACATGCCCAACCTTTACTCACATTCGAGAAAACACTCCCAACAAGATTGCTTGCTCCAAAATCGAAGAGGCACCGCCCTCCGAATCTCGAGAGCCAGACTCCCAACATGATTACTTTCTCAAAAATCGAAGAGACACTGCTCCCCGAATCTCGAGAGCCAGACCCCCAGCATGATTGCTTTCTCAAAAATCGATGAGGCATCGTTCTCCGAATCAATCGAAGAGGCGCTCGCTTTCTCAAAAGCTGGGCTGCTCAGAGACCACGAGGGCCGATCTCAGAAATCGAAGAGGCACCTACTTTTCTAGCCTTGTCAGCACCTGTCACACGCACACTCAGCTTTGCAGAAATTATGGGCATTCTGTCGAAGACTTCTGGTGAAGTAGAAAGCACATGAATCTTACTGTTCAATCACCCACTTCCCACGCGCAACAATAGCTCATGGGTACCACAAATAACTTTGCCAAAGTTCTCTGCCAAAGTTGAGCACGTGAAGCTTGCAGCTCCCACTACATCGCTCTGACCAAGAAAGGTAAAAGAATAGCAAAGAAACAGCACTAACAAAAGTTTAGACACATAAATTTTGAAGGTCTAGCTACCATATTATTACCCACAACTGTAAAGGAACAGTACCACTGCTGGATAATTGGAAAGTCCCTGTGTGTCAACCTCTGTGCTTCGTGGCAAGGTAGACTAGCAAACATGCCCAACCTTTACTCACATTCGAGAAAACACTCCCAATAAGATTGCTTGCTCCAAAATCGAAGAGGCACCGTCCTCCGAATCTCGAGAGCCAGACTCCCAACATGACTACTTTCTCAAAATCGAAGAGAGGGTAAAGGAACAGTACCATTGCTGGATAATTGGAAAGTCCCTGTGTGTCAACCTTTGTGCTTCGTGGCAAGGTAGACTAGCAAACATGCCCAACCTTTACTCACATTCGAGACAACACTCCCAACAAGATTGCTTGCTCCAAAATCGAAGAGGCACCGCCCTCCGAATCTCGAGAGCCAGACTCCCAACATGATTACTTCCTCAAAAATCGAAGAGACACTGCTCTCCGAATCTCGAGAGTCATACCCCCAGCATGATTGCTTTCTCAAAAATCGAAGAGGCATCGTTCTCCGAATCTCGAGAGCCAGATACCACAGACCACTTTTTCAAAGTGCTCTGACAGAGTTAAAACATGTGAAACTGGCAGCTCCCACTACCGTGCTATGACCAAGCAGGGTAAAGGAATAGCATTACTACTTGTTGTTAGGGAGACTCCTATATATGTCGACCTCCATCCCCAACGGACAGGCAGACCTGCAAAAATGCTCAACCCTTCATCATATCTGAGAGGGCACTCCCAACGAAGCCTTTCGAAATATTCAGCTTTCTTTCCCCCCGATAATACCTCTGCAAACAAGCTATACTAGAGCAAGAATATCTCATATCATCAGGGTTAAAAGCAAGAGTATCCCATATCATGCTTTTTCCCTGTCTTTTCTTTTGGCCTTGTTTTTACCTGCAAGACAAGGAGAAAGAGAGCAATCAGTCAGCACTTGGAATCAAGCTTCCAGCCAGGAACTGACTGCCTGGAACCCCTTACCTGATTACTTACCTGGCATTGCTCTCGAGTACTCATCTTCAACATCTTATGTTTCCAGGGAAGATTCCGCATCTGCTTGAGGAACAGATAGGGCAAGTGCGAAGGATACAAGGAAGCATGTGGAGACAAGCGTAACAGCACACGTGCCGATACATTCATTACTCTGTCAAAAGCAAAAGTATCCCATATCAGCAGGGTGGAACGTACTCTAGATTTGATGGACTTGTTTTGACCCTCAAATTCTTCAGTCGGCCTTATACTCTGGAGGAAACCAGAAAACCCTCCAGCTCAGTTCAAGAATAAGTCTGTGGAAAGTTACTTCTTCAAAAGCAAAAGTATCTCATATCATCTCTTCTCATTTTTCTTCTCTTTATCCTTCATGCTGCTGCAAGATGGGGAGAAGGTGAACAATCAGTCGGAGCTTTGATTGCTTACCTTGTCTGTCACCTCTTTCAGCAGACCCCCTAGCTCGGCGACTTGGGGGACTCCTACTACATGGTTTGTATCGCGCTTGACCAAGCCTGAAACTACAAGTAAGCTTCAAGTGAAATTGATACATTACCTTGTGCATCTCCACCAGTTAAAGATACCACCCCTGGATGGAGGAAGAGTACTTCCAGAGAAGATGCCACATCTACCTATGAGACAGATAAGGCAAGTCAAGACGACACCACACTCCGATACTTAGAAGTTTCGTGATTACGAGATCATTCTCCCACAATATTTCCTAATGTCATTTGTACTAAATCATTCACTTGTACTCACTAAATGAGAGCTTGAACCTATGTACTTGTGTAAACCCTTCACAATTAATGAGAACTCTTCTATTCCGTGGACGTAGCCAATCTGGGTGAACCACGTACATCTTGTGTTTGCTTTCCTATCTCTATCCATTTATATACTTATCCACACTAATGACCGGAGCAATCTAGCGAAGATCACAAAAAGCGATCGTTTTCGCTACCTAGGATCTATCTTGCAAGAGAACGGAGAATTAGATGGAGATCTCAACCATAGAATACAAGCTGGATGGAAAGAGTGCATCCGGCGTGTTGTGTGACCGTCGTAGGCCACTGAAGCTCAAGGGAAAATTTTATAGGACGGCAATAAGGCTAGCGATGTTGTATGGCACAGAATGTGGGTGGTGAAGCATCAACACGTACACAAAATGGGTGTAGCGGAGATGAGGATGCTTCGTGGGATGTGTGGGCACACGAGAAAGGATAAGATTGGGAATGAGGATATCCGAGGTAAAGTAGGAGTAGCCGAAATTGTAGGAAATATGAGAGAAAATCGGCTCCGGTGATTTTGAACATGTGCAAAGAAGGCCGACTGACGCTCCGGTTCGAAGATGTGACTACGGGACAGAGGTTCAGGGCCGAAGGGGTAGAGGAAGACCTAGGACAACTTTGGAAGAGACTCTAAGAAAAGACTTAGAGTACTTGGATCTAACGGAGGACATGACACAAAACCGAGCGCAATGGCGTTCTAGGATTCATATAGCCGACCCCACTTAGTGGGAAAAGGCTTTGTTGTTGTTGTTGTTGTTGTAGATGTACCTGGGTGAAATTACAATTCACCATTAACATAAGGGTTGATACAATCATCATCATCAATTTATCATATATGGAAATTGGGGGCTTATTAATACATGTTCCATTGTGCATGCTTCATAAAATATCACATGCAAGGCTTAGTTATTATTTTCTCGTTCAAAGGTGTAAACCTTGTAAGGACCTGCATGTCTAACAATATAGTGGGATCATGACTGATAATCATAAGTACATACATAGATATGTCTTCTAAGTTCTATGAGAATATAGAAATCTCAAATCAGATAAGTCTTGTATCTCTTTATATAAATCAGGGGCTTCTCCTCTAATAATCCACTGGTTTTTGGTTGCCTTGTCTAACTCTGACAAGGTGTGTGAGTGGGACAATTTATCCACATTTCGGGCCCAATTTGGCTATACATGCTCTGTGTCATCCAATATATAAGTTAATCCATCTGTTTGGCTCAGACCAGCCACACATGAGGTAGTTTTGAAAATATAAAACTCTTACATCTGGTATCCAAATTCATGTATCTCAACATTTAAAGTCTTGGGCCTCTCCACTAGTAGCTATTTGGTTTTAGATTGGATGGTTCAACTTTAACACAGTGCAATTTAAATTGGTCACCTTCGTAAACACTATAGATACGGTGCTGTTTTGCTTATTGGTTTGGGCATAAGGATAAGGGACGAAAATCAGTCCTCTAATTAATCAAACAGCTGTGTGCTGGGGGATATGTACTTAAGGTTTTAGGGTTTAGGTTTACAAGTTTGGAATTCATTATTGTTGAGATGAAATAATGCATTTTTCTGCATATGTATTTTAATCTTCCATCTCTTTTATTTGTGTTTTTTTAGGTTATGCCTCCACTATGGTGCAGGTTGGATAGGCTGTGGTTTCCCCACCCTGGCGTTCTTGAGGGATCTATCACTCGACAACCTTTTATTTGTCCTCTAGATCATGTGTTTGAGGTATGTCCAATTTGTCAGAGCTAACTTTATACAGTTTGTTATCTTAAATCAGCCTTTGTACTAAAATAGCAGAATGTGTCAGACAAAAAAAAAGGGCAGGATATGAGTTGCATTTTCCAAATTGAGTCAGTTACCATATTAACTCAAGGCTCTTTTTCTGCTAGAGTTTAATTGTTTAGAGTAGTGAGTTGAATAATGTCATTGGACAAAAAGTAGTGATCGTATTATCAACTTGGTCCTCCTTGCAATGGGCTCAAATTCAAAGGAGAAGCCCTTTTATTTGTTTATCTCCCCATTGGTGCAGTTTGTGTAAAGCTAAGGAGGAGAGTGTTAACCACATTTTTCTCCACTGTTCTTACACGATTCAACTGTGGTGGAAATTGTTTCAGGAGTTTAGAGTTAGTTGGGTCATTCCAAAGGGTTGTTTCGAGTTTCTAAGCACCAATTTTGAGGCTCTAGGAATTGGGAGGAAAGCTAAAGCTTTGTGGGGTTGTCTGGTGTCGGCAGTTTTTTGGAACATTTGGTTGGAGTGTAACAAAAGAATTTTTGAGGATTATACTGGTGTGGGGGTAGCAGATCTATGGGGAAGAATAAGATATTGGGCAGCCCTCTGGGCTTCAGTTTCGAATGATTTTAAGAATTACCCTCTTTCTCACATACTGTGGGATATGTTAGCAGCCGTAAAGTGATTTTGGTTGAGGTTTTGCCACTTGTAATCAGATCCTCTTGAGAGATTTTCTTGTTTTGTTCTTGGTGGATTTCTTATCCACTTCTGTGTAATTCCACTTTTCTTTTTTAATAAAATGTTTTAGTTTCTTCTCAAAAAAAATAAAAAAACATGTGATGGAGTCTGAATGACTATTTGTGCTGATTACTTTGTTGTTACTAACCTTGCTAAAAACCTATTAGGATTACTAGAAGTGTCAGTTGAATTTTCTGATTGAATCTCGTTGTGATATCCCAGTTGCCATTTCTGAGCATGATTTATTGCAAAAGGGGAAGAGGGAGGGAGGGGGGTGGGTTTCACCTGAGATATTTTTCTGTATTTATACACATCGTAATAGTCAACTGGTAATACAATGTCTTTTTCAACTAAACTACAGATAAACCGGTCATTACTTTGGCCCTATAAAATGTTTTATTTTTGTCACATAGATACCTATGTGGTTTCCTCTTCTACACAAAAAAGTCAACTTTGGTAGTAATTAAGCACGTCTGAAGCACATGATTTTGGTAAGACGCCATCAAATTCATACCTAATCTGTACTTCTCTTCCATCAATTTTCATATTAAGTACTGATGAACGACTTAAACGATAAGTGTCATGATGCCTGAGGACAATACATGTTTTACGATCTAACCACAAGATGTGTTTCCATAATTTCCCTTTTTCTCTATCTTATGTGTGGACCCTTTTTATTATAAACATTTAAAAGGTTTTGGCTGAGCTACAAAATACTCTCTAATCCCTGATTAACAGAACATGAAAAGTTTCAAGGAAAATTCATGGTTGGATTGGATATTTGAGAAGCTGAAATTTCTATTAACTGGAAAGAAAAAAACAAGATTCGAGGAGAGAAAAAGAGGCGTACAGCGGTTATTTAATTATTTTCCTACACCTACCTGTGTACAATTGATTTTCTAGTTTTTTTTTTTTTTCTTCACCTATGTCATTTGTCAAATCTTACATCTCGTTTAAACTGATTAAGTTCCACTGTTTAGATTAATGGGTTTGTACAGAGTGAAGCTTCCAAGAATTGCACAAATAATTCATAGGAACATTGGTGTATCTCAAGGTCCTACTGTGAAATCCCTTCTGGAGGTGGAAGCTAACAAAAGTGTACTGTATCGCAGGTGAATGTCATGCTTAAGGAATTGCCAGCGGAGATATTTGGGCCCCCAATCGGTATTAGAGAATACTCATTCTTTGACAATCCATTGATGCCAAAACAGGTAAATGAGTATCTATGAAATTTTTGAGTCAAAAGAATCAGTTCCATTGATTCTTTCATTTATGAATTTTGTTTTAGGTGAAAGAATCATGGCTTGATGTCCAGCTTTGTCAACAAGGAACGCGAGACTGCATTGCTTCAAATACTACCACCCCTTCAGGAGCACTCAGATTTCCAAAGAGAAGCAACGAAGAAACGGTAATCTGAATTAATACGTGTGTGCGTGTGTGAGTTCATTTTATTTCTTTCTTGGAAGAGTATACAGATTAATATATGTATATTTTATGCGTAACAAACCTTGTTCCTTTTTAACCCTATTATTAAGTAGTGTCTTTTGAATCCTGGTGTTCTGAGCGACTTATACGATATTGGATTTCACTTGTATATGCAGTTCAAGACAGTATTCTCCTCGTTCAAGGATGTAAAAGTAATTCAGTTTTCTTCTATGCAAGATGCATTCCCAGGTTTCACCGACAAGGCAAGTCTCTTCATCAATCTTCGTCGGCTTTTCTTTCTTACTTTGGTTGTACGTGCACCACATGCTTCGTTATCATGCGCTGATCTGACGCTTTGTGAAACTTATGGTCAGGCAAGGGAAGAGAAATTCAGGAATCGTGCGAAGCGGTATGTTGGTATATGGTGTTGTGTGGCCGAACACACTCCTGGTCACATATACTATGACATGTACTGGGATGAGAAACCAGGTTGGAGACCTATCCCTCCTCAAACCCGTGAGGACGATCACCCACCACCGTAAGAGAAACCGAGCGATACGTGTACATGTATCTGTCAAAGGAAATACAAAGACGAGTAGCATGGGAAAGTATCTGACAAACGAATTAGTTCCTAACTTACCTACATGAATAGAAACGAAGAGGACTGCATCCATATTAAGACTGGGAGAAATAGTGTTGTGTATTAAAGAAATCTTTTTCAGGTGTATCATTCATAATCTTCATATGTAGCTCCAATAAAAGAAATGGAAAACTTTATATTAATTTGCAAGTTTATTTTTTTTCCATATAAAAATACAAAAATATTAGGCGATATTAGTTCTACGTCAATAGACGTGTGCGAGGTAAAGGGGAAAGAACCGTTGTACCTTGAACCCTCCGCCGGTCCCCTCTATTTTATTTTATTACTAATGTGAAGACAAAGTAAAACAAGCGGGAGGATTAGGTCGAAACTGGGCCTTGAAAACAGTTGAGGAAAAAGATATGTAGGGAAAGGGGACGGATCTCGTCCATTATCCAGAAGCTGCAAATTCTGGGAGTTGCGGACCTACATTTCAAGGAATTAGGTTTGCTTATTTAATTTGATTTACGTATTTATTGAGGTTTACTTATTCAACTTGCCTTGTATTTTGTTCTCTGTATAGTTCTTTATGGGGAAGAAATAAATATGTATTAGAATTGCGTCTAAATTTGAAACATTT